>NC_057732.1:33022589-33030871 GCF_004010195.1 Chiloscyllium plagiosum
GTCAGAGACTTTTTCCCCGGGTACAACAGAGTGTTACAAGGGGACATAAATTTAAGGTGAAGGGTGGAAGGTATAGGGGAGATGTCAGGGGTAGGTTCTTTACCCAGAGAGTGGTGGGGGCATAGAATGCGCTGCCTGTGGGAGTGGCAGAGTCAGAATCATTGGTGACCTTTAAGCTGCAATTGGATAGGTACATGGATAGGTGCTTAAGCTAGGACAAATGTTCGGCACAACATCGTTGGTCGAAGGACCTGTTCTGTGCTGTATTGTTCTATGTTCTATGTTCTACAGTTATAGGATTATTGCTGCTTAATTGTTTCCACAATTTATTATTACAACTGGGGAGGGGGATGGGGGGCTTTTAAATTCACTGTTTGATTTACTGTTCCTAGTAGTGATAAATAAATTAGCTCACTTTGTTGTAGAGCTATGGATACAAATGTATGTTTTAATCAGGAAGTAGGTACTTGAGGGCTTAAATCTATCGAATAGGCTATTGTCATGGGAGTTATTTTAATATAGCGGAGAATGTAAATGGTACATAGAAGTTATTTCATTTAATCTTGCTCTGGTTTCTGAAATTTGCAAATAGTTAGCATGGAGGATATAGTGGCAAAGTGCGGGATGGTTGCATAAGTTGATGTGAAGTTGACATAGGGGTTACAAAGGACTATGGGATGGAAGGTAGGTCAAGGGTGGCATGGGTTGGCACTAGCCATTGGGGCTGTGAAAGGCTATGGAATATGGATAGGTGAGCATGGGTTCAAATGGAGGATATGTAGGGCCATGTTGGTGGGAGGCATGAGTTAGTGTGGATGATGCATAGGTGCATGTACTGGGTGAAGGGATGTGAAAGATATAGAGAATTAACTTTTGGTTTCATGAGTTTATTGTAATACCCTGTATTCCATCTGTTTGTTGATACTTCTCCTTAATCAGGTTTGCGAAGTGAAGAAATTTCCCAACTCTATGCACCTGACTTGGAAACAAACATTTGACCCTGAATGAAGCAGAGTCAGTCCTCAAGAGCAACAGGAATGGAGATCGATTTTTTAAAAATGTAACAAAGGAGCAAGAATTCTGACTGCAGCACATGTGCATCTATCTGAAGGCAAAAATGAGAAAAAAATTAGAATACTGCAGCAGATCCAAGACTGCTGTCAGCATTGGAGCAAGGTGGAGAATTAAAATCAATATTAGAGTGGTGCTGGATAAGCACAGCAGATCAGGCAGCATCCGAGGAGCAGGAAAATCAATATTTCAGACAAAAGCCCTTCATCAGGAATTATTTGCCTGAAACGTTGATTTTCCTGCTTCTTGGATGCTGCCTGACCTGCTGTGCTTTTCCAGCACCACTGTAATCTTGAATCTAATCTCCGGCATCTGCAGTACCCACTTGTGCCTGGAGAATTAAAATGACAGACCATTGGAAGCTCAGGGTCATGCTTGCGAACTGAATGGAGGTTTTCAGCAGTGCAGTTATTTCCCCAATGCAGATTGACAACCACATTAAAAGCATTGAATGCAGTGTGTGAAATAGAAACTTTTCCTTTAAACCTGACTTTTTATTTTTTTTTAGATTAGATTAGATTACTTACAGTGTGGAAACAGGCCCTTCGGCCCAACAAGTCCACACCGACCCGCCGAAGCGTAACCCACCCANAACCGGAGCACCCGGAGGAAACCCACGCAGACACGGGGAGAATGTGCAAACTCCACACAGAGAGTCGCCAGAGGCGGGAATTGAACCCGGGTCTCTGGCGCTGTGAGGCAGCAGTGCTAACCACCACTGTTTGTAGTCAATGTTTTCACTACTTCAATTGCTTTCTCAATATCCAACAGTATTTTTTTTACTCTGGAATGTCAGTTATGACAGAAGTTTAAAGATTAAAATGTTAGCTCTTCAGCTATGTACACCCTGCAGATTTTTGATGAATAAATTTAGCCATTTATTTTCCCATCCCATTTTAAGCCTATTTGATTTAAAGCCTCATCATATCAGACTGTCAGGCAGTATAAATGAATAAACAAAGGTAAATACTCTTCAACACCCACAGATTAGACAAAATGTAAAGATAACCATTTGTCCCAGTCACAACTCGTGACGCTATGGCTAACAGGAGTAATGATTCTATAAGCAGAGTTGTTCTATAAAAGAGCAGTTGGGAGAAATGGAAAAGATTTATTGGATGGGATTTTGGAGAGTGACAAACAGGCAGATAGACCTGAGTGTAATTGAGCTTGGGCACTCATGTTGTATACTGTTCTTTCCGTGCTGGAGGGAAATTTCCACAGCATCGCAGAAACACAAAATAATTGCACATGGCCATTTTTTGCAGCTCAGCTGTTGGCCTATCAAGTTTGAAACTATTTCTGGGAAGTTTAATTAGCACCCAAAGCAACTGCAAAGTTTACTGGAGTAATAGTACTTGCCTATATCTTCATTCAAGTAATTTACTACTTCAATAACTTTGAGGCTCTGAAAGAGAGCTTCACTGCGTCACTGAGAGGAGAAAGTCGGTGAGTTTCAATACTTAGCCAGCTGTCAGATAGATACATGGAGCTGCAAGGGGGACTGTATTTCATCAGCTGCAGATTAGTTTTCCATAGGCCCAAGACATGCTCTTCTGTTTCTCTGCACCCTTAAAAGAAATTATTGAAAATTTCCTGGACCTTTGCTTTTTAAGAGCTTCCTCTTTAATGATTATTACTTGGGTTGCTCAATGTCCGATCCAAAAGTGAAGTCTGCACAGTACAAGTTCTGCCTGCTTCCATCTGACCTTCAAACTTTTGAGGACCCAGATTTCCATGCTCAGACAGCCAAATACCTGTCTCTGGGATGATGTGAACAACAAACAGTTACTTGAGGAACTACAGTAGTAATTCCAATGTGACAAATCACCATATAAACTTTGTAGGTCTAAGACCATTTTTAAGTTAAATTCTTTTCCCCCTCCATGTTCTCACTCCCAGCAGTTGTAAGGTGTTGGTCAGAGCCATTGCTGTTACTTGAATATACGGTAAAGTTTGATGAAAGAAACTGGCTGTCAACTGCTGACAAAAACACTGATATACAATCAAGAATGCGACATTGTGACAGAAAAGTGATTCTTGGTAAGATGTTTTGGGCAGAATTTACTCTGTAGGGGTCAAAAACAGAGACTGGGACCATTTCTGGATGGAAATCCACCTCTAGAAGGAACTTCTAGGCTTGCATGGAGGGTTGATACCCCAAAAGGGACAGTAGTCTCCAATAAAAGATAAATAAAAGATAAAAGATCAAAACGGAGGTGACGTCACTCCAAATTCTTACAACTTAAATTTAAATTGAACCCTGCAGCCAGGCCATCACCTATGGAGGAGGAGGGTGTGGGGTGTCAGACCATTTTACACAGTGGCCTGTTACTGGTCTGGCCTCCGGGCAAGTAAGATTTGCTATTAAAGGTAAATTTTAAATTATACATTACTTTCAAGGATGCTCTTTACAGAGAGCAATTGCAGTGTAGTTTCTTATTCATAAAGCTAGTGAAAATGAATTCTTGAGCAATAGTAGAGCAGAGCTGACTCATCTAGTCACAAAGTCAAAAGTCACATGACACCAGGTTCTTGTCCAACAGGTTTATTTGAAATCACAAGCTTTTGGCGGGCTGCTCCTTCATCAGGCGAAGCATCATCTAGTCACAAACAATATAAATATATGGCCTTTAGAATACTGCCAGCATTGAGTGTATCTGATACAGAATGGAGGCCTGGGGCTTGAGTAAATTGTAGAATCAAATATTGTAACTGGGCGCTTCGGAGAAACAAAATGTAATCAAGAGGAATCAGTATGACCCTGTGAAAGGGAAATCATATTAATCAATTTATTGCTGTTCTTTGAAGGACATGTATTGTGGATAACAAGTAAACACGTTTGGTACGCATTTGCCATTTGAAAGCTTTTAACAAGGTGTCACATCAAAGGTTATTGCACAAAGTAGGAGCTCATGATATAGAGGGTAACATGCTCACATAGACGAGATTGGCTGGCAGAAAACCTAGAGTAGGCAAATTTTTTTTTTCTGATCAGGTTGTAATGTGTGGAGTCCTGGAGAGATATATGCAGAGGCCTCAGCTTTTTATAATTTATATCAATTATTTAAATGAGGGGAGGATAGATTAATTTGCAAAGAACACCAAGAAAGGTAGGCAAGTATATCGTGAGGAGGACAGAGGAGGTTGTAGATAAATATAGATAGGTTGATTTAGTCAATAAAACATTGGTAGATGGAATATAATGTGGGACAATGTGAAATGTATACTTTGCCAGGAAGAATACAAAAGCAAAGCATTGCTTCAATAGAGACCAACTGCAGAATTCAGAGGTACACAGAGATCTAGGAGATCTAATGCATGAATTCCAAAATATTAGTTACAGGTAGAGGAGGCAATTAAGATGTCTAACGGGATACTATCTCATGAGAGGAACTGAACATTAAAATAAAGATGTTTGCTTCTGTTATTAAGGGCATTGGTGAGAATACATTTTGAGTACTACATGCAGTTTTGTGCTCTTTACTTAAGGAAGGATGTAAATGTGTTGAAGGCAGTTCAAATGTTTATTAGATTGGTACCTGCTGTGGGCAGATTGCCTCATAAGAAAAGTTGGATTGGCTGGACTTATTTCTGCTAGAGTTTAAAAAAGCGATGGGTAACTTGATTGAAGTATAGAATCAATAGAAGATCCTGATGGTCTTGATAAAGAGGACATGGAAAGGATTTTTCCTCAGGGACTTTATTTAAAATTAGAGGTTGCTGTTTTTGGATTGAGATGAGGAGAATTTTGTCCTCTCAGGTGTTTGTGCAACCTTGGAACTCTGTCTCAGAAAGTGGTGGAGACAGGGTCATCGAATATTTTTAAGTCAAAGTGGATAGACTCTTGTTAGGCAAGAGTGTCAAAGATGATTGTGAGTAGATGGGAATGGGAATTCAATAAGATTATGGCTAATCTGTTTGTATCTTGAATGTGGAGGAGACTCAAGGCCTCAAAATGGGCTACCTCTGCTCTTCATTTATAGTTTCATAAATTGTCATCCTGGGTGGGAAGTCTGCAGTATGCTAATGAGACGTGACCATTGAAATCAGTTAGACCTACCTTTGCAGCTTGGATGGGTGAGACTTTTTCTAGTTGCTTTCCCACTTCAAAATTAAAATTCCTATCTATGATTGAGGAGCAAAAGCCTTTGAAGGCAATTAGCATGGTAAAAGTCTGTGCAAATTGGTTGTGCAATTACAAGTACATAAGTAATAGTGAGAAGGCAGATTCACCAAGATCTCTATCTGACCCAATGATGAAACATCTTGTAATCAGAAACTAATGTTGCTCTGTAGATCTAATTTATGCTTCCAGAACCAAAGTCGCCCTGTTGAAATATTTGGGCTGATGCTACCAACAGGTGAACCCAGTCTCCTAAAAAGAATCAGAAAAGGAGAAGTCTCCCAAATGTGGGTTGTCACAAAGTAATACCAGATTGTACCTATCTGATTCTGGGAATGGTGACACTGATGTGTGTTATACGTACAGTTGGGCATGTGTGCTGTCCCTTTAAGAGAGCAAGTCAGGTGATCCAGAAGAGGGAGCTTGCAGGGGGTGCAGTCCAGGTCCAATAGTGCAGCTGTAAGAGGGAGATGGCACGGGCAGGATGGCATGGGCAGGGTGACACTGAGCACACAGACACACAAGATGGCCGCTGAGCCATCAGTTGGCCAACATAACACACAAGATGGCCACCAGATCACAATATGGAAAGAAACAGCAGAGCAGATACAGACACCGCCTGGGCCATCAGAATGCCAGCACAATGCACTCACAACCCAGTTGATTAGTTTAAGGCAGGTGGGGGAGAGAATACACATGAGTAACAAACACTGCCAGCTGCACGGCGGCACAGTGGCACAGTGGTTAGCACTGGTGCCTCACAGCGCCAGAGACCCGGGTTCAATTCCCGCCTCAGGCGACTGACTGTGTGGAGTTTGCACGTTCTCCCCGTGTCTGCGTGGGTTTCCTCCGGGTGCTCCGGTTTCCTCCCACAGTCCAAAGATGTGCAGGGTCAGGTGAATTGGCCATACTAAATTGCCCGTAGTGTTAGGTAAGGGGTAAATGTAGTGGTATAGGTGGGTTTCGCTTCGGCGGGTCGGTGTGGACTTGTTGGGCTGAAGGGCCTGTTTCCACACTGTAATCTAATCTGTAATCTGTAAAGTGTCTGGGTCCAGCCAACACCTCTTATAGAAATGCTAACAGCTTGATACAGACTCAATACGATATGCTGCAGTAATCCTCCTTCTCAGGAAGAGCGATTAGTGCCCATGACTACAGCAATGGATTTTCATGCAAACATTGAAACTGACAATGTCTACATTGAAACTGACACTGACCACGTGGAAATTAACAAAGGCTGTGCTGGAACTGACAAAGACTGTATTGAAACTATCAACAATTCTGCAATGATTGTCATTAAAAAACCATGTTATAAAGCCAATAATCTCATTACTGACCTACTGTACTACAAGATGTATAACAGTTTCTTGACATGTGCTCCGGATTGAGAGAAGACTCGCAGCTGACCACTGTGCTGTTGGTGTCTTTCTCTCCCTGGAGCTCCAGTATTTCCTTGTACAATAAACTTGTTATTGAACCCCGATTCTGACTCCGGGAATGGTGTTTTTCCCCACAACAAAACTGTTCCTGGTTCAAGTTCCCGTAGGCTTCCCTCATGATATTTTGAAGCTGATAATTAGGCCCAAACATAAGGACAAGGCTGAGTCATTGCCCACTATCTGTGTGCTACCATTATGTTTGGAAGGAAAAGAAGAGAATAAACGTTGCCTGGACTTTGACAACAACACAGGGCTGAGGAGGGAGCTCTGAAGACTTTCTGGGAGACAGACCAAAATGTTGAGGAAAACGATCATGAGGGGGCTCGGGCTACAGTTGATTCTGGAGAAGAAGCTACTCATTGTAGAGTGGGCAGTCATGAGGGGACTCAGGCTACTCCAATAGTTGAAGAGAGGAATACTCACGCAGGAGCTTACTAGAAGCATTACAGATAGCGTTCACTGAGGGGATTTGAGCTGCAAATGGCTATCAGCTACTTAGACTTGAGTGAAGGGAAATTTTCCTGTTGGCAGGAAAACAAAATGGCGGGCCTATTTGAGATAATTTAACAAAGTGACAAAATTGGATTCTGTACACCAAACATTTTAATTCATACTTGAAGGCGAACAGAGTGGATGAAGACTTAATGGTACCAGTTTTCTTGAACACCACTGAGAACAGAACCTTAGCAAATCTAAGGAGTCAGGTGCAAGCAGATCAAACAATGGAGAAGACTTATATAGAACCATATGAAGTGTTAGAAGGTCATTCTTCATGAAAGCCACTGATGATCGCTGAATGTTTCCATTTTTATAAATGGATACAACATGAAGGAGAGTTTATCACCTAATTCATGGCTGCCTTAAAGAGATAAGTGAAACTTTGCAACTTTGAAGCATTCGTCCAGGATGCCTTGCAGGACTGGTTGGTTTGTGGCCTCCAGCATGAACCCATTCAATGGAAGCTATAAACAAAGAGAGACCTGGATTTCAAGGCAGCTTTTGAAATTGCTACCTCTAAGTTGGCAGCCAGTGAAGTAATATACACTCTACCCCCATTCCCCCCACCATCACACCCACTCCAGTTACCGGCTCTGCCCCACTCCCAGCTCCACACCCACACCAGTTCCCAGCTCCTAGCCCTGCCGAGTTTTCACCATCCCTTCAGACCTCCCCCTCACTGAGGACGAATGATCAGTCCTCAGCAAACGACTCACCTTCATCCCCCTCCCATCCATGCATCAATGAATTTAATACGCGCTGTGACGTCGAACACTTCTTCCACCGCCTCCGCCTCCGAGCTTACTTTCACAATCAGGATTCCCGCCCACCTTCCGAGGACCCCTTCGCCCACCTCCAACACACTGCATCCACCTGGACACCCCACACTGGCCTATTACCTGCCCTCGACCTCTTCATTTCCAACTGCTGCCGGCACATTAACCGCCTCAACCTGTCTACACCCTCCCCCACTCCAACCTCTCACCCTCACAACAGGCAGCCCACCAATCTCTCTGCTCCAATCCTAACCTCACCATCAAGCCAGCAGATAAAGGGGGCGCAGTGGTAGTCTGGCGCACTGACCTCTACACCGCTGAAGCCAAACGCCAACTCAAGGACACCTCTTCCTACCGCCCCCTCGACCATGA
>NC_057732.1:33033012-33041269 GCF_004010195.1 Chiloscyllium plagiosum
CTTCAGGCTCTCTGCCTTTATTCCTGATGAAGGGCTTTTGCCCGAAACGTTGATTTTCCTGCTCCTCGGATGCTGCCTGAACTGCTGTGCTCTTCCAGCACCACTAATCCAGAATCTGGTTTCCAGCATCTGCAGTCATTGTTTTTACCTAGTGAAGTAACACAGTTAGGTGTCAATTCCTGAATGCATAAAATAATGGAAGCTCAGCAGATTACAGTACCAACCACACAATGCCACTGATGGTCACAAGGAGTAATGTGTTGGATTTGAGGGGCACAGTGCCGAAAATACGAGCAAGAGGGTCACATTGCCCTAAATTGCTGGTTACAATGCAAATGAGAGGAGGGTTGTCAAAAATAAACAATCTTGACAACAAGGCATAAAGTACATGGCGCTAGTCAGAGAGTAGACTGGGACTCAGTTGGGTCTGCGGAAGAAGCAGAAGGCCCAGAGTCAGCAGAATTTCAGTTAAACATTATGTTCATGCATGGTGAAGCTGATCATTTCTGGGTACTTCCAAAATTAGAGGGGAAGACAGCAAAGATGGAAGTGTCTTTGATTCCCCAATCAGTCTACAGGGAGAAGGGCACTACCATTGAAGCCTGCCAAGATTACACAATGGATATACATGTAACAAATGGTACCAGTGAAGGGCTATGTACTGATGAAAGTACAGTTACGGGACCAGTGTGTAGAACTGCCACTATACGTACTAAAGGTGACTGCCCTCATTATTCAGATTTTCCTAGTTACAAAAATTAAACCTGGATTGGGGCATGGTTAATAGGCTGGTGGACTCAAACATGAGTTTGCAAGAGATCCTGGATAAGTGTAAAAATGTTCTCAAGGGAATCCTGAGAGAAATGAAAGGAGTTGAATTTAAATACAGATGAGGCTGGAGGCTCATCTGAGGACCATGAAGGCACATCCAGTACTGTATGCCTCTGGAGGCAGAACTGGAATGGCATGTGATTCTGGGAGAGTTGGAACAAGTAACCACAAGTGAATGGGCCACTCCAATTACAGACATTACTAGTGGTCATTGATGCCCATTACAAGAGGTCTAAGTGGCAGTTATGAAGTCAGTGTCAATGGGAGCAACGATAGACTGACTGGAACATTTTTTTCTATTTCAAAAATAAACTTTATTCATAAAATTATTTGGGTCTCTTTACAATTGGTCATGCCATTCTTATGCACTCATTACATTATTTTACATACAGATATCAAAATTTATTTTTCGTATATACAAGTCTGTACACTTACTATCCAGTTTTTCTGCTGAGGTGTCAGCGGACCCCAAATGACTGGGTGGGCCCCCTGTTCTTCTTAGGCAGGCAGATGTTACATGGTGGTCTTTCCTCACCGCGCCTTGGCGGCAGCTGCCCCAAGCATCAACACGTCCCTCAACACGTAGTCCTGGACTTTGGAATGTGCCAGTCTGCAACACTCAGTTGGGGTCAACTCCTTCAGCTTGAAGATCAACAGGTTTTGGACCGCCCAGAGAGCGTCCTTCACCGAGTTGATGATCCTCCAGGCACAGTTGATGTTCGTCTCGGTGTGCATCCGTCTCGGGGAACAGACCGTAGAGCACGGAGTCCCGCGTCACAGCGCTGCTCAGGACGAATGTCGACAAACACCACTGCATTCCTCTCCAGACTTCTTCTGCATCGGTACATTCCAGAAGGAGGTGTGTGACAGTCTCGTCCCCCCCGCAGCTGCTTCGAGGGCAGTGTGCGGTGCGGCTGAGAGTCCGGGCATGCATAAAGGATCTCACAGGCAGAGCCCTTCTCACCACCAGCCAAGCCATGTCTTGGTGCTTGTTGGAAAGTTCTGGCGATGAGGCATTCTGCCAAATGGCTTTGACAGTCTGTTCAGGGAACCGCTCGATAGGATCTGCCCTCTCCTTTTCCCGAAGGGTCTCAAGGACACTACGTACTGCCCACTTCCTGATGGACCTGTGGTCAAAGATGTTTTTCTTCATAAACTTCTCCATGAAGGACAGGTGATATGGAACAGTCCAACTACTTGGAACGTTCCGCAGCAGTGAGGCCAGGCCCATCCTTCGCAACACCGGGGACGGGTAGAACCTCATTACATAGTGACACTTGGTGTTTGCATACCGGGGATCCACGCACAGCTTGATGCAGCCACACACAAAGGTGGCCACCAGAGTGAGGGTGGCATTTGGTGTGTTTTTTCCCCCGTTGCCCAGATCTTTATACATCGAGTCCCTTCGGACCCGGTCCATCTTTGATCTCCATATAAATTAAAAGATGGCCCGGGTGAATGCAGCAGCACAGGTTCTGGGAATAGGCCAGACCTGTGCCACGTATAACAGCAATGACAGTGCCTCACACCTGATGACCAGGTTTTTTCCCACAATGGAGAGCGACCGTAGCTTCCATCTGCCCAGTTTCTGCCTCACTTTGCTGATACGCTCCTCCCAAGACTTGGCACACATTCCAGCCCCCCCCCGAACCAAATACCCAGCACCTTCAGGTGGTCGGTCCTGACAGTGAAGGGGATCGAGGATTGGTCAGCCCAGTTCCCGAAGAGCATGGCCTCGCTCTTGCCTCGGTTTACCTTGGCCCCCGAGGCCCGTTCGAACTGGTCACATATGCACGTGAGTCTGTGCACGGACAGCAGATCCGAGCAGGAAACTGCAACATCATCCATGTACAGGGAGGCCTTAACCTGCAGGGCCCCACTGCCAGGAATAGTCACCCCTCTCAGGCTCGCATCCTTCCTGATGGACTCAGCAAATGGCTCTATGCAGCACACAAATAAGGCAGGAGAGAGAGGGCAGCCCTGCCTGACTCCAGATCTGACTGGGAAGCTATCTGATTCCCACCCATTGATTGAGACTGCACTGACAATGTTGGTGTAGAGCAGTCTGATCAAATTGCAGATTCCATCCCCAAAACCCATTTTGGAGAGAACATCTCTCATATACGTGTGTGATATCCTGTCAAAGGCTTTCTCCTGGTCCAGGCTGATGAGGCAGGTGTCCAACCCTCTGTCCTGCACGTAGGCGATCGTATCCCGACTGGAATATTTGCCAGGTTCAGGAACCCCAACAAGTCATGAGCAAGAATGGTCCACAGTTTGTTTTCAATATATTAGTTTCATCTGTCTGCATATTTTTGTGTGTTGGGGTGGGAGAATACACATGATTCTTACTAATTCGCAGGTTTCAAATGATCCTACTTTCTCCTCAATCTGGGAGTCCACATTCTCAATTAAAAGTAGCTCCTGGCTATTTCTTTCATTTGCACCACATTAGTTTTTTTATTAAAATAAGCTGTTTCGTCAGCCTGCATGCTGACTAGTTCAACCTATCAGCAGCCAGAAATACAATTTGATATCCTCTTTCTCTTTATATTGCCGATGGGACAGTGGCTGAAGGAAACCCATTTTGTTTACATTTTAATACTGTTATTAAGTTTAGGACTGTGGAGAATGACAGTTCTATGATGTAAATGCAAAGGATGATATTGATCTTCAGTCCACACAGATAATTCAGAGATATTTCAAACACTTCAGTAAACTGAATATACAATCCTACACATTTCTGTAACAGATGGATGTGTTCCGTAAACTCTTAACAGTTTTCATTTTATTTCATGCTCTGTTGAATAATTGCATTGCAAACTACTTAAGATGACGATGTATTGGTTTGTAATCTTTGGAACCAACTCACTTAAAATCATTTATGACTTTTCAGAATTATAGTTTGAAATATCAGTATATTTTACTTCATTTTTAATTAAGTCTCCTGTCATATTTGATTGTGTTATTCCATCTTTCAATGTCACGCTGCAACCAAAGTGAAGATTTAAACTAATTCACAATGAAGCCATTGGCTGATGCCCCTTTTAAATGCTGGAGGAGACTATTTATTGGTTCAGATTCCAGAGCCCCCAGATGTATTCATTGTCATTACAGGTCTGATTGAAGATTTGACCTTTTTTAATGAAGTGTAGCCAAGGTAAGGAATTGGCAAGAACATTAGTTACAAGTGGAATTATGACCGTTTGACTCTTCTCAGTTTATTATTAGAATTTCCCAGTGGCTCCATAAAAGTTGGATTGCTGCCTGTTTGAAACGTTATGTCCTAACATACCAATTTGACCTCGAGCACTGAGCTAAGCATGCTTCATCCCACATGCTGCTGGTAAAAGATATTTATTGTATGTTCAACTATTCTGGCCAGTCACTCACGTAAAAAATCACTAGCCTCCTCCATATCTTAAAATATGTAAATGATGAATGAACCAACTTTCTCTTTGTTAGAATGTCCTTAATGCACACCGAAACTGACATGTGAGAAGGCAAAATCAGTTGTTTCAGCTAGGTTCTTTTGCCACCACAAAATGCATTTACCTGTCCTACAAATGGGACTCATAGTATTGCATAAGCTGTTTTTGTGCAATAAATTCTATGTGGCATACCAGCATTTATGATTAGTACTTATTTAGCAAACCCGACTATTCCTTGCCTGCATCTAAACTCATTGCCGTATTTGCTGCCTGAGGTGGTCAGTTCCACACACTAACCACTCTGTGGATAAATCATTTTCTCTTGAATTCCTTCATGGATTGATGTCAGACTCATTGGTTGCGTCTTTCCAGCCTCAGAACGACTGGTATTTTTCCTCTGGCAATGGTATTCTAAACATAAACCCACACCCCCACTTCTAAGACTGAGATATGGCAGAAGGGCCATTAAATAGAATGCATTCAGGCCTCTTGCCACAGGTCTACTGCCTATCCTCAAAATTATGCTGTACTGACAACCCTGCCCTGGCATACCAAGCAATCAAGTGAATGGATAAATGAGATTGGCTGGTGAATATTGCAGCCATCACGTAAGCTCTGCATCTCCAGCAGAATCCTTGAATCGGTGGATGGTTTTGCAAAATAAGCTGAGGCCTGACTTGCTGGATCCTTTTTCCTTTATGATTTCAGTCCCAGGGGAATAGAGGGTCAGGAAATTTTACTCTGCAATCTCTAGCTGATTTTGATTTGGCATGAAAATCTTGGCAATGCTTTTTTGGACCCAATGCCTCTTTCTGTTTCTTTTACAGAGTCGTTGGATCATTATAATACCAAACCCATTTTGTTAAGATGAGACATAATAGGAAACTTAGCTCAAAATATAGTTTCTTGTTATTGCATACTTCTTGTTTTTTTATTGGAAATATTTTAAGTAGTACAATAACAAATGTTTTTGCAACGGAGAAGGTGGCACTTGTCAGGGTAGTAATAAAATCTAGTCTGAGATTCCAGAATACAAGGAAATGTCCTCTAATTGATGAGAATGAAAACGGTTTGTGGCTAATTAAGTAAATGATCCTTCACAGTTGGTTAAATGAATCCACATTTTTTTTTCCAAATTATACCATTAGATTTATTGGTTAGAATACAGTGATGCGTCTAGTCCTTCAGTAACAATTGGAAAGTACCCCCTATCATCGTCATTAAGTCAGATTACTAGTTTCAAATAAATACACTTTAGGGCCATAACATGTAACTGAAAATGTGTTTTAGATATAATTTTTGAAGCCTGGTTAAAATCCATTCTCACTCTGGATCCATTCTGAAATTTGACTCCTGTTTCTAAATAACATGTTGTATGGAGAGAGATGAACAATAGCTGTCTTGTTTGCATTTTAGGACAACATAGAATTTGGTTATGTAGCTTGTTTTATTAATATTTAAAGTCACAGGGCACCAGGGAGACCGCTCCACTGGTGGCATCATGCCCAGCACAAAAGATAATTGTTGTATTTATTAGAGGTCATCATCTTAGCCTCGGGACTTATTGGAAGATTTCCTTAAGGCAGTGACATAGTACGTCCAACTATTTTAATGACTTTATCAATGACCTTCCCTCTATCATAAGGTTAGTGGGGATTTTTGTGCAGCAAGAGCAAGACAGTATTCAAACTTGAATTGATAAGTGGCAGGTACTATTGCACCATACAAATACCTGGCAATGAAAATCTCCAAGAGAATCTAACAATTACCATTTGGTATTCAGCAACATTAACACCGTTTAATTCCCCAACATCAATGTCCTGGAATTACCATTAATTAGCAATTGGCCACATGAATATTGACTACAAAATGTGGATCAAGAGAATTATCTGGTGAGAGACTCAGCTTCAGGCGTGTGAAAACCTTTCCATCATTACCAATAGACAGGTCTTTTTCCAAGTGGCAGCCAGTGACTGGTGGGGTACTGTAGGGATCAGTGCTTGCATCCCAGCTATTCACAACATATATTAATGATTTCAACGAAGGAACTAAATGTTAAATCTGCAGGGTTTTTGAGAACACAATGCTGGGTGGGAGGGTAAACTGGGAGGAGGACAAGTTGAGAGAGTGCACAAATGCATGGAAGATGAAGTGTAACTGGATAAATGTGAGGAAGGCAGATTATTATGTGAATGGTGATAGATTTGGAAAGGGGGTGATACAATGAGATCTTGTTATCCTTGTACGTCAATCACTGAAAGCAAGCATACCGGTGCAGCAGAGAGTGAAGAAGGCAAATGATATGTTGGCTTTCATAGTGAGAGGATTTGAGTATGGGAGCAGGATGACATATTGCAATTGTAGCTTAAAAATATGTTGCTGGAAAATGTTTCGGGCATAAGCCCTTCTTCAGGATTCCTGAAGAAGGGCTTATGCCCGAAATGTCGATTCTCCTTCTCCTTGGATGCTGCCTGACCTGCTGCGCTTTTTCAACAACACATTTTTAAGGTCTGATCTCCAGCATCTGCTGTCCTCACTTTCTCCTATATTGCAATTGTACACTACCTTGGCTTAAAGCACAGCTGGAGCATTATGTGCATTTTTGGCCTCCTTATCTGAGGGTTGATCATACAGTCAAAGCGATGTACAGCGCGGAAACAGACCCTTCAGTCCACCCGTCCATGCTGACCAGATATCCCAACCCAATCTAGTCCCACTTGCCAGCACCCAGCCCATGTCCCTCCAAATCCTTCCTATTGATATACCCATCCAGTTGCCTTTTAAATGTTGCAATTGTACTAGCCTCTACCACTTCCTCTGGCAGCTCATTCCATACACATGTTGTGAAAAGGTTGCCCCTTAGATTTCTTTTATATCTTTCTTCTCTCACCCTAAACCTATGCCCTCTAGTTCTGGACTCCCCGGCCCCAGGGAAAATACTTTGTCTATTTATTTTATCCATGCCCCTCATGATTTTGTAAACCTCTGTAAGGTCACCCCTCAGCCTCTGATGCTCCAGGGAAAACAGCCCCAGCCTGTTTAGCCTCTCCTTAAAGCTCAAATCCTCCAACCCTGGCAACATCCTTGTAAATCTTTTCTGAACCATTTCAAGTTTCACAACATTTTTCCAATAGGATGGAGACCAGAATTGCACGCAATATTCCAACAGTGGCCTAACCAATGTCCTGTACAGCTGCAATATGACCTCCCAACTCCTGTACTCAATACTCCGACCATTAAAGGAAAGCATACCAAATGCCTCCTTTACTAACCTATCTACCTGCGACTCCACTTTCAAGGATCTATGAATTTGCACTCCAAGGTCTCTTTGTTCAACAACACTCCCTAGGACCTTACCCTTAAGTATATAAGTCCTGCTAAGATTTGCTTTCCCAAAATGCAGCACCTCGCATTTATCTGAATTAAACTCCATCTGTCACTTCTCAGCCCATTGGCCCATCTGATCAAGGGTGGTCTGGCCTTAAATTCACCTGGACCATCTCTGACACCTCCCTCCCCTTCCTGGACCTCTCCATCTCCATTAAGATGACCGACTTGACACTGACATTTTTTACAAACCCCCCACCGACTCCCACAGCTACCTCCTGCAAAAATGACATCCCATAGTCCCAGACATTTTTTACAAAGGATTATACCTCTTCCCACCCTACCTCCTGCAAAAATGACATCCCATATTCCCAATTCCAATGCCTCCGCCGTATCTGCTCCCAGGAGGACCGGTTCCACCACAGAACACACCAGATAGCCTCCTTCTTTAGAGACCGCAATTTGCCTTCCCATGTGGTTAAAGATGCCCTCCAATGCATCTCATCCACATACTGCAACTCCGCCCTCAGACCCCACCCCTCCAACCTACCAACCTTCGCATAATCCAAATCTTCCACCGACATTTCCGCCACCTCCAAACAGACCCCACCACCAGGGATATATTTCCCTCCCCACCCATTTCCACTTTCCGCAAGGACCTTCCCCAC
>NC_057732.1:33041625-33075150 GCF_004010195.1 Chiloscyllium plagiosum
TTCCCCCACCCTCCTCTCTGACCTATCACCTCCATCCCCACCCCCATTCACCTATTCTACTCTATGCTACTTTCTTCCCACCCCCACAACCCTCTCATTTTTCTCTCCGCTCTGCAGGCACCCTGCCTCTATTCCTGATGAAGGGCTTTTGCCCGAAATGTTGATTTTCCTGCTCCTTGAATGCTACCTGACCTGCTGTGCTTTTCCAGCACCACTCTAATCTAGACCCCCATCTGATCAAGGTCACGTTGTAATTTGAGGTAACCTTCTTCGCTGTCCACTACACCTCCAATTTTGATGTCACCTGCAAACTTACTAACAACACCTCTTATGCTCACATCCAAATAATTTATATAAATGACGAAAAGAAGTGGACCCAGCACTGATCCTTGTGGCACTCCACTAGTCACAGGCCTCCAGTCTGAAAAACAACCCTCCACCACCACCCTCTGTCTTCTACCTTTGAGCCAGTTCTGTATCCATGCCTAGTTCTCCCTGTATTCATGAAATCTAACCTTGCTAACCAGTCTCTCATGAGGAACCTTGTCGAATGCCTTACTAAAGTCCATAAAGATCACATCTACCACTCTGCCCTCATCAATCCTCTTTGTTACTTCTTCAAAAACCTCAATAAAGTGTGTGAGTCATGATTTCCCACGCACAAAGCCATATTGACTATTTGGAGAGAATGCAACCAAGGTTTACCTTTGGAATTCCTGGGATGGTAGGACTGATCAATGAGGAGACACTGACTATGCTCAATGGAGTTTAGACAAATGAAGGGTGATCTTATAGAAAGCTATAACATTTTTACAGAACTAGACAGGGAAAATGTTCACATTAGCTGGGGATTCCAGCACCAGGGGTCACAGTTTAAGAACACAGGATAAGTCATTTAGGACTGAGATGAGAAAAAATTACTTCTCCCAGAGAGTGGTGAGCCTGTGGAATTCTCAGCCATAGAAAGAAAGTGGGAACAGGGTACAGAGTTGGATGATCACCACTGGTGTAGTGGTTAGTATTCCCAACTGTCACATGGAGACTGGGGTTCAATCCACCAACAGGAGTACATGTGTTATATGTGAGCTAGCAAGTAAGGGTGTGTTTTCAAGATTGGCATTGTGGCCCCATGGTTAGTACTGCTGCCTTCATGGCACCAGGGACCCGTGTTCATTTCTAAACTCCAGCGACTGTCTGTCTGTGTGGAGTTTGCTTGTTCTCCCTGTGTCCGCATGAGTTGCTTCCAGGAATTCCAGTTTCCTCTCACAGTCCAAAGATGTGCATGGTAGATGGTTTGGCAATGGTTAACAAAGGATTATGGAGGTAGGGTAGGAGACTGTGTCTGGCTGGGATGCTATTGGGGGGGGGGGGGGGGGTTGATGCAGACTTATTGGGACGAATGGCCACTTTACACAATATAGGGTTTCTACGATCCTATTGAATGGAGCGGCAGGTTCAAATGGCTTTTTATTGCTTCTATTTTCTATGTTTCTAAGTTTCTACAAGATATAGGTCAGGAATTTGATGATATGCTCCCTAATTGGCTGGATACATGCAAGTCTAGCAATATTCAAGAAGTTTGACATTATCCACAACAAAGCAGCTTGCTAGGTGCACATCCTATCCATCACCTTAAGAATATATTCCCCCCAATGCTGGTGCACAGTGACAGCAGTATGTACCACCTGCATGATGCTTTGCAGGAAATTGTCAAGCCTCCTTTGACCTAACCTTCTAAATCTATAATCTCTACTAAGTTGAAGAACAAAAACACTTGGTGCATGGAAATGCTACCACCTGGAAGTTCTCTTGGTTTGAAAATATCTCATTTTTCACAGTCACAGGGTCAAAACCCCAGAACTTTTTCCTCAGAAGCATTGTGGGTATACCATATACTACATGAAATTAAGAATGAGCAATAAAGTCAGCAAGGGCCATCCGATAAACAAATAAAAAGTCTATGACCTGAATCTTACATTTTTTTGACTAAATCTGTGTTGTATTGAGTTTTTTGGAGGGATTTCCTCTGCAAGACCCAGTGTGTTTTCTTACTGTATCTTACCAAACTCGCTGCATTAACTACCTACCCTTCCCACTATAGTGTTTCTCCAATCCAATTCTGGTCCCATCTTTCCACGTGCATTCTCAGAGCAACTTGTCACTAAGTGGATATCTGTCAAACGACTGGCATCCCTTGCACCCATGCCATCAAGAGGCTCCTATGCACCTGAAGAAGAGTTAGCAATCTGTATTGTCCCTCACTGGCACCATAATGGCACAACAGCCAAAAAGCCTTGCTGCCTATGCACACGGATAGGACAGAGCTCAGCTGTCACTCCTTCACATATACAACCTCATCCACTCACCTATCTGTAACTCCACATTATCTGAATACTCTCCCTAAGTCACTACGAATCTGTCTCCAATGGCAATGTAGATTCTCACTTGTCATTGTCTAAGAGGCAAATATCATATACAAGGACGCAATTGGTCAAATCCAAACATGACCTTTTATTTCAAGATCGTTTTTTTTGTATTCATTTTTACTAATAGAGGTTAAAGTTCATTCCTAGTAATGCAAACCAGATTTCAACATCATGACCAACAAACCTTTTACAGTCCACAAATGTCTGTTCCACCAGTTCTCATTTTATTAGAAGTGGGTGTCAATGAGGTTCAATCTGGCTTTTAGTGCCCAGCACAGCTGAGCTTTGTATTGGACAATAACAACTTTCTCCTCTCCAGTGTCTTCATTCTTCTCAGAAGTCTGCTCCCAATCCCTCAGTTCCTCTGCATTCAGCACATCTTTTATCCAGCATTCCCGGATGATGTAGCACACTCTGTCCAGACTTTCCTGGTGGACCAAGCCCTTCCCGGACACTTCTTCCTGCATGCAGACCTTCAAATCTACCGGTACGTGAGAGTGCTCCATGATGCAGGAGTTGTGGCACGTGCCAGGGTAGTGGTACTGGTGATTATAGATCAGCTGAGCATTGATGAATTGGACCCCCCCCCACCACGGTTGGTTGATGAATTCTGCGGTGTTGTGATATGGCCCGCTTAGTGCCATGTATGTACAGTTGGTAGTTTGCACCTGAGGAGAAAGTGAGGTCTGCAGATGCTGGAGATCAGAGCTGAAAATGTGTTGCTGGCAAAGTGCAGTAGGTCAGGCAGCATCCAGAGAACAGGAGAATTGACGTTTCAGGCATAAGCCCTTCTTCAGTTTGCACCTGAGTCAACCCAGTTATGTTTCTGAATCTCGCTGCAGCATTGACCTCATCATGATGTATTTGTGGGTGCACAACTGAGAGATCCCACAGAGCTCAGCTGTTGTTCCTCAAAGGAGCCAGTAGCCTAGAAGTTTAAAGTGGCTGTTGTCTTCACTGGGAGAGGTTGGCCTCCAACTCTGCGTCCCTCAGGCCCCACTCCAGCACCAGCACAATTCCATCAGAGTGTTCCATAATCTGTATAGCCTGCTAATCCCCAGGTAAAGGAGTTCAGTCAGAAAACTCTGGGCCTCCTTCTGCATGGCCTACTCATTTTGTCACTTCTCCCTGAATGAGGTGCACCTTGTCATCCATCTTCAGCTTCCTAAGTAGGTAGCCACAGTGATAAACCAGCAGGAGGGCACAGGACTCTTGGTGGAAATGACTTAAAATGAGAACAGACGGAACATGAGATCCTTTATCTCAGAACAGTCATTACTGACATACTCTGCAGGGCTGAGCACACTCCTCCATGTAGTGAGACTTGCTGCACTCTGAGAATGAGTGACATGCCTCCAATATCCATCCACATTCAGATTCAGCATCTGCAGCAACTCAGTAAAAGTGCTACTCTTGCTGAGTGATCACCCAATGTCATTGAGAAGGGAGTGCCTGTAGCTCTGGCACCCTTCTAACTGAGATCCTCAAACACATTGCAGTCAGTACAGACCATCATTACGTTTACATGACAGGTGACCAAGCAAACCTATGTAGCTCACAGTGAACCCTTGGAAGTTGCACAGGCAGTGGTTCCCCTTCAGCCAGCACTGGCCTTTTTTTAACATTATTGCTGCTAACTTCAGTGTCATCAAGATACCTAAGTTCAGTTTGCAAGCATGGAAAATAGGTTGAATGCAGTTGAGGGTCCTGTCAACCACAGTGGGTGGGAAACCATGGTCATGGAAGAAGCAAGCCATGTCAGCAGGTCCGTTTTGGAAGGTCGCATCATCTGAACAGATACAACGTAGGCAAAGGAACTGGGGGAATGGGATGGAATCCTTGCAAGACGTGGGGTGGGAAAAGCTGTAGTGAAGGTATCTATGGGAGTCGGTGGCTTTGTAGTGGATGGCAGTGCACAGTTTATTCCCTGAGATGGAGAAGTCAAGGAGCCTCCCATGTCCTCTTTTACCCTGCACTACTCCAACACCCCATTTTCACTCATTCCCCCTGAAGTGGAGACCCAGAACAGCAAACTTTGTCTCCAATTATCCTTCCTACTCCTGAACTCTAGCATTACAGCTTAATGATGCCCAGGCTCCTCCATGCTCTCCTGTGGAGGTATTGGTGATGGCCACTGTTTCTAATAACTCATCTTGTAGCCTTCCAGGCCTTTGAATGCTGTTGCACATAACTCCTTATATCTTATGTTCTTTTCCCTATAAATGCCTCTATTTTAATGACCATGCCTTAACTCCTCCAAGCCTTAAATCCCCCACTCCTTCTAGCAGTGATCCTCCCATTACAGGCTTCTCATTAAACCCTCCTGAAAGATCGACAGACAGACCCTCAACCACTGACTGACTTTGACTAGCAGGTAGACATGCTTAATCAGACCACTGACCACTGGCTTTGCATTTCCCTGACCGACAATATGTGATTTCCTTGACTGCTCGCCCAACAGGATCAACCACTGAATACCCCTGGAATGTACTGAGACAGATCCCTGACAGTGAGCACCCAAGTGGTGCTGACTGTGGTGAATGTCCAAGATTCTTTGCAGACTCTGCGCATGATTGGTGGAACTGGGACCCCCTGATTGACAGCAGTCCTCCTTGATTGGACTGAGGACAGACTCCCATCAATTTCCAACAAAGATATTTGGTCAAATACACATTTTGAATTTTTGCCATGCTGGCAGTTGGAGGAGTTACACTGATTTCTGTGTGAAATACCTCAAGATGTTCCCTGCCCTCTCAAGGCAGATTCCATCCGACAAGCAGTTTGTGTGTCTATGCTAAAGAGCTCTTCAATACAGCAGGTGTTCAGAGCCTTTGGAACTGACTAGAACACCAACGGATGGCATGGCAATGCAAGGCATGGAAGCTGTGAATATGCAGGTCGATGGTAATCAGGAAAGTAAGATCAAGTGAGCAGCCCTGAGATGCAGCCTGTCCAAATGGGTTCACTGTCCTTCCACATACAATTTTGCTGCTGGAGCCCTTCAATGCTCTGCAATGAAAGTATGTGCTTCCTAAGCAGCCTGCAAGTGAATCAGAGAGGTGCCATGATTGTTGTGATAGTTTGATAGATGCTAGAAGTCAATGTCTAAGGACACTGGTGCAGTTGGTGCCCATGGATCATTCCCTGAACTGTAGTTTGATGGAATACAATATGGATGTTGTTTGCAGCAAGTGGCAAACTGTATCCGTCAGGTACCTACTCTGATTTCCACGTTATGTTTTCTCAACATTAAGCTTGTTCGGCACATTTGATAAGACAGGAGATGAATTAAGCTGCTAACAAGGCATTTAACAAGCAACAATCCTCCTTAGCTGATAACTTGCCACTGCCCATTGAGAACCTTGCCTAGTTGCTTGTGAAAAGCGTAAAAGATAACATGAGATGCTTCCAACATTGAGATAGGCCTCAAGACTTCTCATCCTGCCTCAAATCTCGTCAGAATCCATGTTCCTTAGACCCCTATAAGATTACACATTTTGGTCCTCAATTTAAAACTACACCAATATTCATTCTTACCCCTACCTAAGAAAATAAAAAAAAGTTTCAACATCCATGATTCAGCAGTTTATGACCAGACAAACTAACAATGTATTTACATCAGTGTTGAGATGGCTGATCTGAGCCAAGGCCATTAGAGGAGTAATTATAGCTGATTTCAGTGTTACTGGAAGCAAGGAAAAAATAATCTATTACACAGTAGCATAACACGTAATGTAACTCGTATTGAAATACATCAATGTATTCTGGTGAAAATCTTATGTGGCTATTTTGGCTATTGACTGCAGTTTTTAAGTATTCATCACACACTTTTGTTTCTAGGCATGTAACTGCAGTGCAGTTTGTACTAATATTAAAATCAATGATCCACTTCAGTTTGGCCTCAATCCTACAGGGGCCCCTCTGGAATTATCATCCCCAGAGAGTAAGCCATCTTAGTGCTACCACTAGCTGTTTTTACATGAACTGAGCCTTATTTTCTCCCATATTTATACTGGAGTATGAGCTTTTCACTCTGGATAATTTGAGTTTTGTAGCCATCTGCTGGTATGCAAGTGTTTGATCGAATAGGAAATTGTGGCACCCATGAATTTTGAGCACTGAAAATATGTCAGAGCAGTAGCAATTCAAAAATAATTCTTACTTGTAGCAAAACAGTTAAAAGACGTTATATACACTTGTCTCACATGCATTTTGTAGTTGCTTAGGCTTCTGTATTGGATTTGTGCTCTGGCAGTTTAGACTTGTGCTGCTGTACAGGACTAGCACTTCCAGACAAATTAATCATCTTCAGTATTTGGCGGCACGGTGGCACAGTGGTTAGCACTGCTGCCTCACAGCGCCAGAGACCCGGGTTCAATTCCCGCCTCAGGCGACTGTCTGTGTGGAGTTTGCACATTCTCCCCGTGTCTGCGTGGGTTTCCTCCGGGTGCTCCGGTTTCCTCCCACAGTTCAAAGATGTGCAGGTCAGGTGAATTGGCCATGCTAAATTGCCCGCAGTGTTAGGTAAGGGGTAAATGTATGGGTGGGTTGCGCTTCGGCGGGTCGGTGTGGACTTGTTGGGCCGAAGGGCCTGTTTCCACACTGTAATCTAATCTAATCTATTTAGTGTCTGTTTTCTTTTGAATAACAACCCTTAAACATTTTGTATACATTTCTTAGAGTAAATATGAGGAGAAATTACCTACGTTCATTTAATGATTTTGCTTCTGTTTAATCCTCATATGATTCACAATACACAGATCAAGATTGCAGGGATTTTTATCAGTTCAATGTATTTGAGGATTATAAAAAAATTCTTTCTCTTTCTCATATCTCAACAGATCACTAGAAAATATTAGGATGTTCTACTCCTAGGTCTCTGTCAGTCTCTAGGTGATGCAGTGCAGCCTTCAAGGAGTAACCTTTTCTTTGATTTTTCACATTTTACCTGTAGGGAAACATCTGATCTCTAAATGAAGACTCATTTGTGTGACATGGGTTACACTGGGCATTTGGTGTAGGAAGTCAGATCACTACATGACACAATGGGCTAAAATGACAAATAACGCTAGCCTCCTTTCTTGATGTTTTAATATATTAAATTTAATTTTAGAACAACTCAGGCAGGAGGTTTGCAAAAATGTTTCCTTGATTATTTCAACAGATAACCAAGATTATCAAAATGATACATTTAATTCAAAGCAGGAGAGAGAGACTAAATGAATACAAGAGTTACAGAACTCTGGTTACAGAAAAGAAAATCACCAATGGCGGTACAATTGAAATCAGCAATGTTCAATATGCCAAAGATATTATCAAGATTCCTGAGGGTCTGAAGGAGTTCAGGAGGTTGCAAAGATTGCACAGCAAGGTTTGTGAGACCACAAGGTGATTCAGAATGGGGATGGATATTTTGAATTCAGTGTTGTAAAACTAGGAGCCATTATAATCTAGAAAACACAGGAATGATGGGTGGACAGGACACAGCATGCGTTAGAATATGAGCAACAGAGTATTGGATAAGTTGAAGTTTATGATGGATGATGGGAAGCAGGCCAGGACAGCAATGGAATAGCTAAGCACAGAGGGAACAAAAGTATAGAAGAGATTTCAGCAGGACAGAGTCATACAGCACAGAAACAGACCCTTTGGTCCAACTTATCCAGGCTGACGAGGTTTCCCAAACAAAATTAGTCCCATTTTCCTGTACATTGCCCATATCTCAAACCTTTTCTATTCCCATAATTATCCAAATGTCTTTTAAATGTTGTAACTGTACTTGCCTCTACCACTTCCTCTGGCAGTTAATTCCATATACACACCACCCTCTGTGTGGAAAAGTTGCCCCTCAGTTCCCTTTTAAATCTTTTCCCTTTCACCTTAAACCTAGTTTTTAACTCCCCTACATTAGGGAAAAGTTCTTTGCTATTTATCTTATCATGATTTTTTAAAAACATCTATAAGGTCACCCCTCAACTTCCTATGCTCCAAGGAAAAAAAATCCTAACCTATCCAGTCTTTCCTTATAACTCAAATGCTTCAGTTGGTTTAACATCCTTGTGAATCTTTTCTGCACCCTTTTCTATTTAATAATCTCCTTCCTATTGTAGTCAGTACTGGACCCAATGCTCAAAGTGATCTGAAGCAGAGCAGATTTTGAGAAAATGTATTGCTCAGAGGTAGTAGCCAAGTAGAACGGTATAAGGAGCAGTTCCTTTTTTTTTCTCTTTTTCGCACCCATGTTGTGTGTGTGCAGATGCGAGACACAATGAAAGACACAAAGTGCACGAATCTTTATTCAATTCCACCACCAGGAAGATAGGAAAACACCCGGGTGGCCAGTGACAAACACTGCCCTTCACATCAAAGGGCAATGCTGTGTGATCAAACAGTGAAGGGGCAGGTAGGGACTAAATCAAAATAGATTTGGAGGGGGAAATAATGCACTCCACTCCCTGCGGCGCCCACCTCTCCCTGAACAACTCCAGGGTGTTGGTGGACACCGCGTGCTCCTTCTCCAAGGACACCCGGGCTCTAACGTAACCGCGTAAGAGGGGCAGGCAGTCGGCCCTAACGACCCCCTCCACGGCCCGCTGCCTGGACCTGTTGATGGCCAGTTTGGCCAGGCCCAGGAGCAGACCCACGAGGAGGTCTTCAGACCTGCTCTCCCTTCTCCGTACCGGGTGCCCGAAGATCAGGATCAGCAGTTCCTTTTTATTTTTTTAATGTTTTTATATATTTTTTTAAATTTAACCCCCACACTACCGCCTAAGTGCGGTAGTGCTTATTTTTTTCCCAGCACCAATGGTGTGTGTGTGCAGGTGTGAGACACAGTGAAAGACACAAAGTGCACGAATCTTTATTCAAATTCCACCACCAGGAAGATAGGAAAACACCCGGGTGGCCAGTGACAAACACTGCCCTTCACATCAAAGGGCAGTGCTGTGTGATCAAAACAGTGAAGGGGAGGGTAGGGACTAAATCAAAATAGAGTTGGAGGGAGAAATGATGCACTCCACTCCCTGCGGCGCCCACCTCTCCCTGAACAACTCCAGGGTGTTGGTGGACACCACGTGCTCCTTCTCCAAGGACACCCGGGTCCTAACGTAACCGCGGAAGAGGGGCAGGCATTCGGCCCTAACGACCCCCTCCACGGCCCGCTGCCTGGACCTGTTAATGGCCAGTTTGGCCACGCCCAGGAGCAGACCCACGAGGAGGTCTTCAGACCTGCCCTCCCTCCTCCGTACCGGGTGCCCGAAGATCAGGAGCAGCAGTTCCTTTTTACTTTGAAATTACACAGTTGTTGTAATTAAACAGAGCATCAAAGCTTAATTGTATTTTGCGAGTAGATATTTATACCTGAAATTTCCAGTTTGAGCTGTTGGTATTTCAACTCACAAAACAAATGAAGCTTTAATGATTATGTTCATTCCAGTAGGTCATTGTGCAGTTTCCATTTTCCTAGTGAAGTTGTCAAAGTCTGTAATCAAGGGTACCTTGATGAATCTCCATTGCGAAACAAGGCCATCAAATTTCATGACAACATGAAATATTTGAGGCTGTTACTATTTGTCATGACTAGGTAACCTACATATTTTGAATTATTCATCTTAGCACCAACATTGTGCAGATTAAACTATTTGATTTGATGAGTTCTGGACTTCTTGTAAAAGCATCAGAATTTTTGATTTAATGTAAAGAACCATAACTTCACATAGCATTGCCTCTGCAGTGTGTGAATATTGTGTTGTCATTATTTTTAACATCCTTATCTCACATTCTTTTTAAAAAACAAGGCTGCTGGGAGATAGATGTCAAACATGTTGCATAACATGGGGATTTGACTTTTGACTGTTGCTGAAAATGAAAATCTGGAAGACAGAAAATGTATTTTCTACATTCAGAACATTAATGGTTTCAAGACCTATTCATGCAAACTGTGAAATGCTTTTATCTGTACTGATTTTACCTTTACTCCTTCTGAGTCAGTTCACACTTAAAGGCTTTACTGCTAATATATGGCCTTGAAACTATTCATGCAAAATCATAGCCTAGTTTGGGACAAAGAAGACTATACATTCTATTTCATCTTGTGCTCCAAGAAAAACAATTTCCCTTTTTTTTTTGGTGAAAAGCTGTTTTCAGTGGACTTCATGTTGGCAGTCTGTTATGACCCATAATGACTTTTCTCATGCAATCATCTGCTCTCCAGCTCATTATTAATGTACCGGACCTCTCCAATGTTTGGGTCCTCTTGCAATCAGAAGGGGTGATGGAAGCACCAGCCACTGTTAGGACCTGAAGACCTTCACACTGCTGGTATCATATTTAAAGCCCAGTTGCACAACATTTTGAATACTGCAACCAGGAACTGTTACTTGACCATCATCACGGAGGATGTGGCCCAGAAGGAAGAACTTACACCTTGCTTTACAGATAGGGACCCAGAGATGCAGGCTGGAGTGGTGGATAGGAGTAATGTCCTTTCTTGAGCACACTGCTAAATAGTTCTCTAACCAAACAAAATGCACAGCAGTGCAGGAGCAAGGTCAATAATCTTTTGCATTCCAAAAGAGTAAGTATCACCATCCTCTCTCCAAGTCACATTCACTCCAATTATGCTACATACAAGAATTCCAGTTCTTGTTATTATCACTATCATATCTTAATCAAACAGCAGAAAAGGAGCCAACATAGCACTGATAACATTGATGGAATTTTCCAATCTTTCATTCTGTCCACCAAATGTCCCTGACAAACCTACCTGTAGATGCACAAGATGTATTTATGTCATTGTGTGCAAAGTGAATTGGCAGAAGCATGCAAGGCATAGGTGTCTGTGAACTCCAAAGTCCTAAAGGGGTGAGTGAATTGATTCAAAATATGCCATGAGGTGGTAGTGAGGCCAGAGGTTTGGCTTTGCCCAGTTGCATGGAGAAAACGTGTAAGAGGATGGTGGCTATGCATTATGCAGGGAAAAAATGGCAATGGTGACTGGAGGCTTGAGAAACCAAGTGGGAAATTGTGGTACCAGATAACTGCTTTGTCCTTCATATTGGGAATTAGTACTATCTAGCTTCTCGGAAGGAGACAATGCTACTCAAGGCCTGAGAAAATACTGCCTAAAGGTCCCGTCTCCCCATTACAACAGCCAGCTGCTTCTTACATAGGTTGTCTCCTCGTCTCAACCGCTGCCCCTGGCAACTATTCCAACTACTAATCATGCTCTGTGAGGAAATCTTTCTGGATGCTTGCTTCTCTCCACCACTCTGAACCAGAGACCGTTTGTCATTCAGGCTTGGTGTGTCTGAAAGTGAGTTTTTTTAAAATCCTGTTTGTGTATCTCTGAACAGCCAAAATGTAAAACTAAGGTTGTAACACATAACTTTAAAGATTAGTTCATGTGACTTGTTATCCTTGTTATATCTGTTGCTTCATATTTACAAAATGTAAATGAAAACAACTGTATTCTACACAAAGGGAACTCGACAGCTTGAAAAGAGATTTCTACTTTAAAACTGCAAGATCAGATTGGACTTGCTACGACAAGAAATGGCTTTTCTAACTATTGGTTGCCATTATGTAACCAATTTTTGTTTATCAAAAATCAGATGACTTTTGCTGTCAATTAATGCTGATACTTTCCTGCTCAATACTTTGTTCCAGTTGGATGCCTTCTAGTAATAAGAGGAAAATTATAGTGCCATTAGTTCTCAGTATCACATAGAACATTTCATACTCTATTTACTTGATGTTATTGTGATGGCAAAGTTTCACCTAGTTTTCACACAGCAGCAGCAATGCGATAAATGATCAGATACTCTGCAGGAGATTTAGATTACAGGAGAAATACAGACCCCAGCAGAACGTGGCTTTACATTCACATGAGGCAGCCAAGGCCTCTGTTTAATACCACTTGGGGGTGGGCATTATTTCAGGAGTCCTGGCCCAAGACCATTCGTAGCAAAGAAAACAGGGGTTTCTTGGAAACAATACAGATTGCTGTAGAAACTCTGAGGGTCTAACAGCATGTGAAGAGAGGAGGAGTGTTAATGACAATAGACAATAAGTGCAGGAGTAGGCCATTCTGCCCTTCGAGCCTGCACCACCATTCAATATGATCATGGCTGATCATCCTTAATCAATATCCTGTTCCTGCCTTATCTCCATAACCCTTGATTCCACTATCCTTGAGAGCTCTATCCAACTCTTTCTTAAATGAATCCAGAGACTGGGCCTCCACTGCCCTCTGGGGCAGAGCATTCCACACAGCCACCACTCTCTGGGTGAAGAAGTTTCTCCTCATCTCTGTCCTAAATGGTCTACCTCGTATTTTCAAGCTGTGTCCTCTGGTTTGAAAAAGTCAATGGTTACTCTTTCCACAGATGCTGCTAGACCGGCTGAGTTTCTACCGATTTTGATATTTTTTTAAATCAGGTTTCTATCAACCACAGTATGTTGTCTTTATTGGTTTGTTAGAATTCAACTATGAATAAATTGACTAATAATGCAAGTGACAACTGAGACAGCCTCAGCAGCATCTTATCAATCAAATTTGTTTTAAGTGTCACATTTGCTAGCTCAGGATAACTGGGGATGTGTGAAGCTTAGGCATGAACCATTGTCCACTATTGTCATGTGCACCCTGTCATTTAAATAGGATAGAATGAGTGGCAAGGAAACTGTTATATTCAGTTACCCTGAAATATTATTGGGCTCATGGAATTCTTTAGAAGTTTTTTTTGTGAACTAAAATATTTTCTTTCAGGCTCGCTGTGGTTTCCAATAAAATTTCACTTATTTTCTGTTGAAAGACTTTGTTACTGGTCATTCTGCTATAACGCATGTGTTTCCAACATGAATTGGCTATAACGCGATTGACGAATTGTGGACATTGTTTGGATAACACAAAATTTCAACTGAGTGGGTATAGTGATCTTCTACAGCTGTTTTCACTAGTGTGATTTTCTATAGTGAGAGGTTGCAGAGGAACACAATTGTTGCATTATAGCAGAACAACCTGTATTTTAATCAACGTAACTGGATATGCTAGAGCACGTGTCTTCTGGCCCAGCAACAGGAACACCACCACTGTGCCACAGGAACCCCACAATGGTTGCATTTGCCAGGACTTGAAAGTCTTGCATGATTTTTGTGGTGACTGCCAACCCACAGCTGAATACATATTTTACCTTGTGAGCCACTTCTAAGATTTTTAAAAATTGATCTCCTGTCTTCGATCTCTTCCCATTCCTGTTGAGTTTGTACATTAAAGTACGTTTCCAGACTTTCTTAAATGGCTTTATGGGAATTCTTGCATTGTGATACTTAGCATAGTGAAATGTGGCAGTTCGTGCACAGCAACATCTCTCAAATCATATTGTTTACTATTTGTGTTAGAAGCAAGTTTGCCTTTTTAATTAAAGCAAAAGCTATTTTCTGACCACTTAGAACAACTTCTATAATCAACCCAGACTATTTTCCAAACTAAGCTTCACTTTAAGAGCCCCACACATGCCTCTGTTTTCCAGTTCTTCTCTGAAATTTATTTTCTCAACTTTACAACTGAATTATTAAATACAAAAGCAGAATCAAAAACACCTATTCAAACAGTCTCTATCAGTGGCTTTTTACCTGCACATATCCACTTCAACTCCCCCTCCCATTCCACCAAGAACAAGACAGACCTGGGCCTCCTCCAACAGCAAGTCCAAGCCATCCAACATCTGGAGGAAGGACACCTCATCTTGCTTGGGACCCTCTAACCACGTACCATCAGTTGATTTCACCAGTTTCATCTCTCTTCCCTCAACTCATCCCAAATCCAATCCTCCAACTCAGCACCACCCTCTTGAACTATCCTGCCTGTCCATCTTCCTTTCCACCTATCCGCTTTGACTGATTATCACCACCCCCTCCTGCATCTACCTATGACCTTCCCAGCTGCCTCACATTCCTGAAGGGCTTATGCCTGTAACGTCAATTCTCCTGCTCCTCAGATGCTGCTTGACCTGCTGTGCTTTGCCAATGCCACACTTTTCGACTCTGATCTCGAGCAGCTGCAATCCTCACTTTCTTCCTTATATTCAATACGTGTATAAAGTCACGACTTTTAAAACTTGTTTGAAGCAGATTTTACAATGGAAGACAATGCCACCTCATGGCAATTACCTAAAACTGCATCACAATTGAAATCAAGTTTCACTTCGAACAAGAATTTATTTATTTAGCAGCTTTCAGGACTATCACCAACTTCAGTTGATCTTTTACAGGCACAGCAACTGTATAGTATCACCAGTCTTCCTAAATGTGTCAGAAATTAGAATGCTCAATGTAGTTTTTTCAGACTCTGTTGGGCTGAAGATTTGTCAGATGACTCTGCATTAGCGTACAGACTATTTTCTGTATCGCTCTATAAACACTCAGTTCCAGTATGTTTAATTCTATTGATGACTGCTTCAACTATGTAGAAACTAGTGACATCTTTTCCAATAGATTTTAACATTTTTTCATTTGGATGATGTGCAGTTACAGATATGTTGCCAGAGGACAAACTATTTAGTTTTCCAAGGGATCCTTATAATAGCTACCTTTTGATCTTGGGGTCTAACTTTTAGTTTTCTGAGGCTAATTTTTAATTATGTAACAATTTAACAGGAAATATTGTGCCAATAATCATGAACTACTGTTCCAGAAGTCATCACAAATGTCTTAAAATCCCCAAAACCCAATTTGCCTGTTACCAAGGAATAAAGCAAATGACACAAGGTTCCTTCAGGAACAGTAAAAATAGCTTTATTTGCACATTTAACTTTAAAAACATTAAATAATTTCTAATGTATACAAAATAGATACCTTCAAAATCCCAAACATATGCATTCAACCACGATTAAGACAAAGCCAAATAGATTAACACATATGCTATGGAACCAGTGACCTGCTCATAGCTTTTTGATAGTGGCAGAGATTTTTCTATATTGTTCTTTCACTTGCTGCCACCAAATAATATGCTTGCTCTCACCTTGTTGCTAAAGATATTTAAAGTCTGCTGACCTAAGGAAATTAACAAATTTAATAAGCAAATCCAAGAGCAACTATCTTAGCATAGTTTGATCTTACTTTGTGGCTGCAACAGAAAAGCAATATCATGTGGCATTGTTGCACTTCCTAAGATGCACAGACTCACTACAGGAGTGTGAAGGCAATCATATATACTGCCTCATTAACATATCAGACTTGAATGCCTTGTGCTACACAGTAACAATATGCCTCCTGTACTAATCTAATGGGAGAACTCAACGTTTAAGGCTCTCTCTGGGACCATTATCCATTAGGGGCAGCAAGGCAGGAGGAGAAGTTAAGCATCTGCAGTTGTAAATTTCTTGAGCAGTTTTTACTTTAGCAAGATTGTACTTGTGGGATGCCAGAGGTCTAGACAAAATTTGAGTGAAATCTCTGGAGGCAGCAGAAACCATTTCATTAGCACCAGCACTATTCCTTATTGCAGTCTCCAAGAAATTAAAGGGAACCTCGGTCTTGTTGATTTACATCTCAAGACAGTAGATTTCTCAGTACACTCCAACCAACTGCTACGCATGTGCTCCTAGCTACCTGATGGGCTGCAAACATTGTATCTGTAAATGAAATTTTAATCATGCATAATGGAAAATTGCTCTATAATACTACCTTCAATCGAATAAATGCCCCAAGGTACTTATCACATTTGTATCAGGAGCCTTGACCATTTTTCCAATTAAAATGTTTTTAAAGTGAAAGGTTGCCTAAAGGTGTCATAAGTCAAGACTGCAGTGAGTTGTGTAGGGTTCCACACCGTTGGATCAAGCACACATCCAAAACACACAACTTATTTGACATTATCTGTTCTGTTTAGCTCTGCAGGGATTGTCAAGTTAGGCAAATTGAATCTTCCTCATTTTGGGAGAGTAGGATGGTAATGCCCAATTATAATCTAAAGGTTGCTGCTTTTCAGATCAAATTTCTTATTTCTTGTTCAAATAACAAAAGGAAAGTTTACATTATAGGCAAAACAACCATATAGATTCACAGGAGATGTACAGCACAAAAACAGACCCTTGGGTCCAACTTGTCCATGCTGACCTGATATCCCAACTTAATCTAGTCCTACTTGCCAGCACCTGGCCCATATCCCTCCAAACCCTTCCTATTCATATACCCATCCAGATGCCTTTTAAAAATGTTGCAATTGTACTAGCTTCCACCACTTCCCCAGGCAGCTCATTCCATACATTTGTGAAAAGGTTGCCCCTTAGGTCCCTTTTATATCTATGCCCTCTAGTTCTGGACTCCCCCCGCCCAGGGAAAAGACTTTGTCTCTTTATCCTATCCGTGCCTCTCATGATTTTATAAACCTCTATAAGGTCACCCCTCAGCCTCCGACGCTCCAGGGAAAACAGTCCTAGCCTATTCAACCTCTCCCGATAGCTCAAATCCTCCAACCCTGACAACATCCTTGTAAATCTTTTCTGAATCCTTTCAAGTTTCACAACATCCTTCTGATAGGAACAAGACCAGAACTGCACGCAATTCTGTATAATTAGAAAACAAAGTGTTTCAAAAGATTAACATAAATAGGTTCTCTCTCTGGCTATTTTACAAGATACTCGAGAGATTATGCTGCCCAAGTGAAATAGGTCTACTGGTCATAATGAAAACAATAGCAGTTTGTATTCTTTGAATTTATGTAGTTCAATAACTTTCCTCTTAGTGTTTGAACTCTTTGGGGAATAAAACATCTCAATTTAAACTAAAGCTTGCTTCAGTATTTATAAATTCACTCCCTGTGAGGTATTTAGGAGAGCAGCTGATGCCACAGAACTTGGGCACTAACTTATCGCAGACCACAAATGTATTTATTAAAAGGCTAACATTTCTACTAGGAATGACAGTGAGATTATTAGGAGTGACTTAGGGTAAAAATCATACGGCAATCTTCAAAATTACATATACTAGTTAAATGTGAAAATTAGTACATTGTCCTATTTTGTTCTCTGGCTCCTCTATTATCTTTGCTATAGCAGTATCTTACTGAGAGACTCAGCACTGAAATACACAGGATATAATGTTGTAGAATCTTTCCACTAATTATGCCAGAAAAAGGTAGGATGGGTGCATTCAAATATAAGCTATTTTCTGACAATGTAAGAACATATACACTCTGGCACTGAACATATAACTTACAAATGCAAAGTCTCATTCTTTCATATCTTAATTATGGTTAGAGTCTTTAAACAAATTCAGACATAATATTGTTTAACTATTCAATGCATCTCTCTTTCCCTTAAATTTTGACTTTTTATTGTAATAAAAATTGTAACATACACATCCTAGATTAGGCTTGGTGTACCATAGATTTTTCAGATGGTTTCAAGATATACACAGTTGCTTTCCCTAAATGCAGGTCCTAAATTCGAGGAAATTGCTGCAATATTTTGGATATTATCATGCTGAAGACCACAAGTTTGTGGCCAATTGTAAGCACCACTGACATTTTGGTTTGAAAATAATTTACCATTTATATCTTTTTGTTTTACAGATGATGGAAATGCTTAATGTAAAATGAGGTATGTATTTTGATCTGCAGGTTGAGGAATTTTGAGTAATCCTATGCATATTATCCTTATACACTGTATTGTTACCAATCAGATGACAGCACAAAACAGAATCTGTTTTGATTAATATACAAGACATCACTTACCAGTGTAGAGAGGTCATTTCAACCAGTTTTGGTACAGCATTACGAAAATCAGCAATTTGCTGGATAATGTTTAGTTTTGCCAGTGATACTGTTAATGATAAACGATTGGCACCATGCAAGCAGAGCATTAACATTCTTAATTCCAGTAACAAGAAATAAGTTTATATTCCAGTTTAAATTTACTGAAGGGGCATGTACAACAGGGCTGTTAGTGACATTTTTGTTGCTGAGATTAGTACTTGAGATTATTTTGGCGAAATGGGAAATTCACTTAAGTATAATGACAGTAATTGCAAAGAAACAAAATCGGCTGGGTGCTGTCCCAAAGTTTCGAAGATCTGGTTTTAGCATGCAATTTTTGATATCAATTATTAATTTTCCTGATTTAAAAACTTTCCTGGAGGCACAAAAATAGATACTGCACCTACAGTGTAGTATTCAAGGTCTGGTGGAAGTATCAACTCCTTTAATATAGTAATCCAAATTCAGCAAACATACTCAATACAGGTGGTGATAAATACCCTGAGTTTAATATTACAGTTAGAGTTTAAAGCACCACGTTCTACCATATAAGCTCCAACTCCATACTTTGTTATATGGCTCAACATCCCCAAAATGTGTTCAGGAAATGGAGAACCAGAAGAAACTAGCTTATTAATATTGAACACATATCTGTGTATTACAGTCAGTGACTATAAATGGATCTTATGTACGCATCTGACAGTAGTCATGAAAACAACATGTAGACTTAGTTATGCTTTAAAAATTAATCTTTTCTTCTCTGGAGGACATCTACTGGCATTTCCTTCACAAATAATTAGCTTTTACAGAAAGAACATAGTGCATTCTGTTTTAGTGAATAGTAGTGGCTGTCAGCAACAAACGATATTTGAAGTCAACCAGCTCATTTTGCGCCAAGACAACACAACAGTGTAAGCAGTTATTACAGACATTACTCTATTAAAGTGTGGTAATTAGTCATTACTCATGAATTGGAAATTATTCAAACTAAGACCCAGAATTAGATAATTCACCAGTGGACATAATGTTTGCAATTATCTAAAGAGATCTAGGTGCCGCAGCCATTTTCTCCCATGTTCCATTGAAAGTGGATAAATGTGATACAAATGAGCACTTAAAATGTCAAATAACAAGAATTATCTAGTAAAACTTGGTTTTTGCCATTTTATTAAGAAGCAAAACTAGAGGGACAGAGCTCGAGTCCAAATCTTGGTCACTAAAGATGGGGCAGGGAACTGGTGCCAAGGAGTTAGATTTAACCAACAAAATCTTGCTTTCATTGCTGGTGGAACATATTGAGTTAACCCAGCAGAATTCATTACAGAAATGGGGATCTGAAACAGGTTGTCTTTCTGGTGTTTTCTTTCTCTCCCTGTCTGCTTTATGGATGGGACTTTCAGAGGATGGGAAAGGATAAGTCCATGTCCAGCTCACTTAGTCTCAGGGTTCACATGAAGGCACAAAAATAAGACATGTTGTATAAAGCATTAAATACGGCAGCTAGAACACTTCTGGTTATCACTCTACATAGGGAAGATGTGATTTCATTAGAGGGGGGTTGGAGGAGATTCATTAGGATATTACCTCAGTTGAAACATTTCAGCTCTGAAGTGCAATCTGATAGAATGTGGATCTGGAACTCACCCTGAAAGGGTGGTTAAAGCAGAAACTTCAAAATTTAAAAAGGATTTAGATAAACACTTAAAACAGCACCACATAACGAATAACTACAAAGCTCATAGCACTGGGGGGTAACATTGGCATGGATAGATTACCTGGCTAACAGAAAGCAGCGAGTAATAAAATAGGTCTTTTTTCAGGCTGGCAAGATATCATGAACAATATTCCAGAGGGGTCAGCACTGGGCTTCAATTTCTTTTTTACAACTGATGTAAATGACTTTGAAGATAGGACCAAACGTATAGGAACTAAATATGCTGAAGGCACAAAGACAGGTAGGGAAACAAGTTGTGATGAGAACATCTGAAACATACAAAAGGGGATAGTTTGTGAGCGGGCAAAGAACAGGCAAAAGGAGCATAATGTGGAACAATGTGAAATTGTCCATTTTGGCAGAAAGAATTTTTAAAAATCCCAATACCAAAATGGTAAGAGGTTACAAAGCTCTAAGCTTCAGATATTGGAGTGTCCTTTTGCATAAGTCACAGGTTTATATGTAGGTGCAGAAAGTCATCAGGAAAGCATGTTGTTTTATTGAGAGGAATTAAATGTGGGAATAGGTTGTGCTTCAGTTATACAGGGCAGCCTGTGGTCTACTGTGCACAATACTGCTTACTGTCCTTACCATGTTAACATGCTGGAGTGAGCAGAGTTCCTTATGAAGAAAAGCAAGACTTACGAGGCCTGTATCCTCTGGATTTCAGAAGAGTCAGAAGTGACTGAACTAAAACATCGAAGATCTTCAGGTGGATGTGTAAAGGATATTTCCTCATGCCCAGAGAATCTAAAACAAGGATTTGTAATTTAAAAATAAGGGTGACCTATTAGGACAGACATGAAAACCATTTTCTCTCAAAAGGGTTGAGTGTCTTTGGAATTCCCTTGCTCCAAGGGCAGTGAATGCATTTATAATTTTAAATATTTTTTAAAAGGTAGATTCTTAATTACCATGGGACAAAAGATTATCATGGGTATCTGTAGGAATATAAAGTTGAAAATTAAAAATCAGATCAGCCGTGACCTTACTGAATGGTGAGGCAGGCTTGATGGGCTGATTGGTCTACTTTTATTCCTTGTTCATATAATACAGACGAAGTGCTCGATAACCAGTGTGGACATAGTGGGGCTGCAGGGGCTTTGTCCTCTACATAAAACTCTCAAACATGCAAACTCTCTCTACTCTCCCTCTCACAGTAATCACAGCCATAGTAACTGAGTCCAGAAATGACTAAGGAATCTACTCAGTGAAACCAATGCTGGACTTAGCACTAACACCCATGTCCCATGGAAGGATAAGAGACAAAGGCTTCAAGGGCTCAGGCCTGCATTCTCATTTTGACTTTAGGGAGCTAGAACCTATGTAGAAAGTGTCTCCTATTGCCCAGAGCCACATCTCAACCTACTTGCTAACTCAGTCTCACTCCCTCACCTGCCCAGCAAGCTCCTTAATGTTTGCAGGGTCTATTCCCTCCAGACTGGTCACTGCTTCTAGTGTCTAGGCCTCAGGTTGGATGAAAGTAGGGATACTTCCATAACTTGCTGTTCTTCCAAACAGAGGCCACTTCCACATTAGCCTATCAGAGGTGATCAAGGACTGGAAGAGCCAACTCCTCCCAACCCACCTGTTGGACATGCCTGTTCTACTGTACCAGAACTCTAAGCAAAGAGAATGTAACATTGTCCACACTGACCATACCTCTAGCCTCAGTGAAGTTCATACCAATCCATAACTGTTCATTTAATTAAAATGATGGGAATAAAAAGCATATATGCTACACTGGATTCTTTAATACCAGATGGGATAGACCACCAACATTTTATTGAAGATGCACTGATGTCACCCAACGAGGCAACAAAACATACCAGCTCAGCGGTTGAATCTATGAACTCATCCACAACCTGTGCTACAAATCTTTTCAAAAACTCTAAACCTTCTTTCATCATCTATGTGTTATACCCTTTAATTTACTTATTTAGCCTGCACATATCTTTGACAAAACATTGGCGAGACACCTTCTAGAATAGTGTCCAGCTCTGGTTGCCCAGCTATAGGAAGGAGAGGGTTCATAACAGATTTAAGATATTGCTGGGTATGGAAGGTTTGAATTATGAAGGCTTGGACTTATTACACTAGAGCGTAGGAGTTTGAAGGGCAATCTGATAGAAGTTTATAAAATAATGAGGTATAAATAGAGTTAACGGTAGTTTATATTTCCCAGGATGGGGGATTTCAAGACTGGGAGCAAATTTAAGGTGAGAGTAGAGAGATAAAAAAAAAAAGACGAAGGGTAAACTTACTTTTTTAAAAAAAAACATGGTTCATATGTGGAATGAACTTCTTGAGAAAATGGTGGATGTGGTACAATTTAAACATTTAAAAGATATTTGGAGAGATACATTGATAGAAAAGCTTTGGAGATATACAGGCCAAGAGCAGGCAGGTATGACTAGTTTAGTTTGGAATTACATTCGGCATGGACTTTTGCTGGCAGCAGGAATCTATGGCTTCAATGCATCCAGCTTCTCATACGCTTCCTGACCTGTTGTGCTTTTCCAACACCACACTCTTGACTCTGATCTCCAGCCCTCACTTTTTTCTTAAATGCATCCATAACAATCAACTCAACTCCTCCAATTGGTACTAAATTTCACATGCTCATACTCCGCATAGAAGTTCCCACTGAATTCTTTTTGGAGGCTGGTCTCCTATTGGTAATCTTCAGTTTTGCTCTTGCCTACTAATAAGCAGTTAGTGTTATCTTCAAAACCTTAAATAATTCCAAAAGGCCTCTATTAAGTAGTCACCCCTCTATCTTTTCAGAGAAGGAAACCCAGTCCGTTCATTCTTTCCAAATGCATATAACCTCATAATTCTGATATTAATGCCTACATGGTGTTATAGAGCCATTTTATAACATAGCAAGCAGAAATTTTACACAGTACAGTAGCGCCTCGACATACGAATGACCCCGTTCACGAATAAATTGGTTTACGAACAGGATTGTATGTAAAATTTTGCTTCAACGTACGTACGAAATTTAAGGTACGAACGAAGGTACGAAAGCAAAAAGCCTGTGTGCGACCACGTGGTTTAATTGTTCTGCTTTGCTACACGCTTGTTGAATGTAAAAGCTCTCGGGCCCCGCGTGATCTCATTCAGTTAGTCTTTGGCGCATGCGCGGCGAATAGCTGTCCAAGCATTCTTACGCTATCCGAACAATGGGAAAAATTGATGCAGTTCACGAACCGGGTCCCGGAACGGATTACGTTTGTAAGTCGAGGTGCTACTGTAGTTACACACTTGCAATGACATTTGATACAAGTTTAACAATTTTCAATTCTATCCATCTAGAAAGAAGCCATATGAACCTTCATCAATATTGTGAATATTCCCATTCCTGCATCCAATTTTAGCTATTTCACAATGAAACAGAGTAAAAGCACAACCCAATTTTCATTGTGTCCATGCCTCACTTCTGTTGAAAGTCATTTGCCAACTATATATTCATCTATTTCATTTTATACTGGTCTATAAATATCTCGATATAAAATTAGTAGGTTTCTAATAGAGGTCTTTTCATCTTTCTGATGTTTAGCTACAAATTTCAAGTTATATTTTAAATAATATGAAAATGTTTACCATTCAAATTTGATCAAGTTGTCAAGTTATTTGACTCAAGATTTTTAAATTAGCATTCGTCCTCATCAAACACCCACTAGTTATGACCAAGTTATTTTTTTAATACAAGGCCTAAACATCTTTTTTCCAGACCCTGAGGTGTTATCATACACAATTGAACAGCTTCTCTCCTCCCCCCACCCACCACACACAGGACTTTTAAACCTATTATCTACCACCACCAAATCACCCATGTTTCCAATTAATCATACTATGTACAACACTCTATATGAGCAATGCAGACCATCAAAGGGGAGATCCAATATCTTGGTAAATAGCTGTCCTCTGGTGTTCTCAAATGTTGACTCAATGATTTGACACTAAAAATACATTGCATCTTTAATGGGTTTAATCTATTACATGCATCTAATTTGATTCAATCTGACAGTGCCAGAGATGGTGATTTAGGCTGGTACAATAATATTTAAAAGGCATTTGGGATGGGTACATAGGATGGGTTGAGAGAGATTTGGGCCAAATGCTAGATCAGTTTAGGATGTCTGGTTAGCATGGACTAGTTGGACTGAAAGGCCTGTGGCGTGCTGTACATCTCTATGATTCTATAAATAGATGATACATTAAAGTAATAGGAAATAACAGGTTCACTTACCCTCAAATAGCAGTCAACGGAGATGAAGCTTTATGGAATATTAGCAAATAACTTGCATGACTATTGGTGGGTTTAAAGTCTATTATTAGAATGCAATTTGGTAATTAGTTAAACCGCGAGCATATTGAATCCCTATCAAAATTAAAGGCTGAAAAAGCCCTCTGTTCTGTTAATTCTATACCAGATAATTTTAAAAGTAATCTGTTGATCACTAACCATAACACTAAACTTCTGTAAATTACATTAACTGACAGATGTAAATTTTAATCATATTTAATATGGTGACATATATTGATTACTCTTTGTTTTTCCTGTGCTAACCATTGGACGTACTGGAAGGTAACTGCTCATTTTAATAATACCAAATCAAAAAAGGAAGCTCTACTGGAGATTTGTCAGCTTTTCCTGTAAAAAGACAATGTATGAACACCAAACTGCCAGAAGAACAAGATATGAACTGTGGATTTGAAAGAGTACCAATCAACCTTTGTGTGCCACAGGTGGTCACATTTGCTTTCCATCGAGCTACATGGAGTCTGATTAAGATGCATTTTGTAGAGAACCTTCCTTCCAAAAGAAAAGAGAATGCATATCCCAACTTCCTTAGATTGCTTCTCTTAGCTGAACAGTTCAGCTGTACTGTGAACATTTTGTACCATGCATACAGCAATACAGCAGCTGACAACTTGAAATCCAGAGTTGTCTCCTTTGCAGTGATAGTATTATGTATTCATACTTAATAGAAACAGGAATTATTTTGTATAGTAGTAGATTGTCACAGTATTAATTTCATGGTGTCACATATCTAAGCTATTGACTTGTATATTAAGATGTACATATTATTCAGAGATGGTAACTGCAACTCATGGCTCATTTATCATTCTTGATATTTCTAGAAAGATTGGAAACTGACATTTGTCTATTCCTTATTCTTGAATGTTTCCTAACAAGTACTAACGTACTTGAAAAGGTCAACCTACTTTAATGTATTCAATCATAAATGTGCATTACTAGAATTGATGCCATTTGACAAATACCTTTACTTGATGTGCAAACATGCATTAAAATGGCTGCATTCACAATGTATGTCAATTTAGGTGTATTTTAATTGTGTGAAGCTATGTGAAGCTTCTGAAAGTACATCATTTGCAATGATCTTGCGTTAGAACCATCATGTCGATTAACACTGGAGTTTCCTCAATGTCAGCCTTAACCACTGCTATATTGTGTGAAAACTCCAAAAACAGCACAACACAACTTTAAGATAATTGAAGGTAAAACAAGGAATTAATACCTGGGAAATAAATTACTTGTAACCAGCATTGTAAATGTATTCCAATTTCTTCCATATTCAAGCTGTCAAAATTAGCATCCAAAGTGAAGTTGAGCTTCGTTCTTCCAAAATAAATTACATTAAAATATTCAATACAGAAATTGCATCAAGTGTGTAAGTTAAAAACATGGATTGATGGGGAAATGTATGCACAAGATTAGAACATACAATCAAGAGAACACTGTTCACAGGCAGCTCAATATTTGAATGTATAACCTTCACTTTTTTTGTTTAAATTGAGAAGCTAACCCAGTTTACAAAACGTAGCAGTGCATTTAAAAGTATGCCCAGAGACGTGGCAAGCAAATTGGAGAGATGAGGGAAAAAAAGGGAATCCACATTATGGAAACTAAATTATGTAACCACCTCAATTCACAAGAGTAGCAGAATCATGAGAAAATTTTGCCAACCTAGCCATTTGACAGTGAACAAAACGCAGAAGTACTAAATGAAGTGTGAAAGAAATATAAAATGATCTATGATCATTCTTCCTTAACTATTGAGCAATGAAGGATATTGTACCTCTGTACGAAGATGTACAAGCTGCACTGAATTTTTCAAAGTTGCATACTTCAACCATGAACTTCAGATACTGAAGACTTGTACCAGTTTAAGAACTGAATTCATTAACAATTTTGCTTCAGGCTTTTTTCAACCAAAAAAAACTGCTTCAAATCTAGAGCTTTTAATTGTGCTCTATTTACTTGTATATCTTTGCAGTAGCAGAACTATTAAAAATCCTATTGATCAGTAATGCGATTACATGCCAAAATGCTTATACATCACTGCGACGTTTGGTGTAATTCAGGTCTTTTGCCAAAAGGCTTTTCTTCAAAATGTCTACCTTTTCCACTAGAGCTCTACACAAATCGTGTCCACATAAATATATGCCACCTGTCAATTAGGAATCCAATCAGATTACCATTAGTTTTAGTAAAGTGTAATTCCATTCAATAAATTTTAAATCAGTGATCTCCAAACTGATGTGCCCTCCTAATAAACATTGATACATGTAATTAAATACACCTCTTGAATGACACATGATTTGGCAATTTATAATGCAGGACCTTCAAACGAGATTTTTATTTACTACCTAGAGGATTCTTGTACAAAACATCAGTACTGTGAATGTACTAATTGTTTTCCATTTATAAAAGTGAAGATCTCCCGTTTGTGTCTAATCTTGCTTAATTGATAGATGATAGAATGAGATATTATGTTTCCACATATCTCTAAGTATCTTGTCAACATCTGGTTCCATAACACGAAAAGGGGCTGCATACATGTCAAAGCAAATGCTTAAATCAAAAATGTCAAGTTTTTCAAAAAAATTTAACAAAATGCCACTGATAGGTTTTAATGACAGTTTGGTCAAAGTTCAGTTCCTTGACACTGCAGTGTTTTTAATATGGTTGTACTAAAGAATTGTATCTGTATTCAATCCTATATTGGTAATCTATAGGTAAAGCAAACAATTCCTCCAACAAAATAGAGAACATTTTTATGTATTAATTGAGTGTTACCAAAGAGAGTAAATGTGTTTTATTTGGAGACATTTTTGTTATGTTTCGTTACTGAATTCAAAGTATCACTTATCCCATTGCGTAATCAGATTAAGTTAACAGATTGGTTTAAAACAAAAACTGAAATTAGAAGCCTTTGAAGTTATGCATGATTTTAAAAAATCTGCTAAATTAAAATCATATCTACAGTGCAGTATACTGTTTTTTGCTTTTTTTTTTCAAAAAAGTGTATTCTGCTGTAAGTAATCTTATGGATTAACTCATGCCTCCCCTGATGCTCCATAATAGTTTGTCAGTTTTTGGGTGGAGTGAGGGGATTGGAGGAAACGAAAGGGTAAGTGCAGATTGCATAATATTTTGTTTCTTGTTCACCCCTGGTCTCTCAGGTTGAAAGAAATACAACCAGATGATTTAGGAACGAGAAGATCCCAAGTTACAAGAATTCAGTTTCTCTCCATACACTAAAGAAAAAAGTGGGCTAAAAGTTCTGTCGGACTAAGCCAATTTAACTTGATCCATGAATTCACGGCTAGACATTACTTTTTTTTTTTAAAAGGTTTCTTTCTTCCATTGCTGATGATTTTATCACATAATTCTCAGTTTCATGCGCCTGGAATTAAGTAAATTTTTTTCTTTAAGTATCAGTTCAAACAATATCAGTACACTCCAAATGTTTGAATGTCTGAAGGATTGTGCTCAAGGAATATAAAAAAATTAAATCTAACCAAAACAAAAAGAGCTCAGAAGTTACATACCTGAAATTTCAAAGCTTTTGGAGGCTCACAAAATACATTAACACACCACGTGGCAGGTTTGTTAAAGGCATTAGTATAGGTTCAAAATAATCCTGAAGCGGACAATTTGAGTTGCAGCAGAATTCAACAAACAGTCCAAACTGAATACTTTCAAAAGTAGCAATAAACCCAAGGATTCTATCAAGAATGAATTTGAAACACAAATTGAAGAAAACATATCACCTTTAAAGTTGCATCAGGCACAATACTGAGGGTTGGACACTGCCCAGGAGCCTTGAAGATCTACAGGAGTTCTACAAGGCAGTTAGTATTGCAGATAACAAAGAACTGTTTCACTTCAGCCAGCCATTCAGCTACAGTCTGTTCTGATATAACAGAATAATTCCATTCCTGTGTGAACCTGTGTTAAGAAAATTGCATAATAGCAGCACCATTTAAACCAATGAGATCAGATTCATGTTATAGCCAATACAAGGAAGAAAAGTTTGTGTTCTACAAATAATGGTCTAAATTCTTCAATCACGTTATAGCCAATTCGCGTTGAAGAATTCACGTTGTACTGTATATCAAAAATAGCTAATTAAGATTTACAGCTATTCTCAAGTATTAATACCCACAATTTTCTTCCTCCACCCTGGATATTCCAACACATGCACAAATCACATTTTTAATTCAGTACTAATTTCATTAACGGTGAAAACAGGATTTGAGGATGATTACATTGCACATACAGGTCTGAAGCACATCCAGCTCAAAGTATGTTTAATTTACAAAGATTGAGAACAATATTGAGTACATCATTCCAAAAGTACATACTTCTGAAGCATATGACAAAGAGCAAACAGGTCAAAAGTAAGTTAAGCAGACAGTTGTTCCCTTGTTGTTACAAAAATGAATGTTTGCAGCTATTTGTAGGCAATTTTAATTTATGTATTGTTGGTAATTGTGCAATACACTAACCATATCATTTTTCCATAACTGCAGTCTTCATTTGACTAGACCACTTTGCAACTAGGAAGAAAATTATGAGGAGTTCAAACGGTCTGAAATTCATCTTTTTCCATTTATCTATCAAAACAGCAAATAACTGCATGACATTCCAGCAGGTGGTGCTCGTGTGTTCTTCAGTGCTCCAGTTGCGCAGTCTGTAATTCTGAGCTTTATAGAGAAAAAAATGCTAATGGTTAACAGCACTATAATGGGTATTTGCTGTCAGTCAATTAGTTGTTAAAATAATCATGCAAAGAGGTTGTTTGAAATTGCAAGACAACTTTCTTTCTGACATAAAAATCTTTGGACATTAAGATTTATTCTACAAGGTATTTGTGAAACTTTTCATACATGAAAATCACTAAGAATAAATTACCGCAATGTGCTTTTTGCATAGCCAAACTTCAAGTTATTAGCAAAAAGAATTTTCTCTCTGACATTGCAAGTTTTTCTGGAATAGAATACTTCAATGACTAATGTATACCAAGAAGTGATTTTGCAAAACTTCTTAAAAATGAAGACGCACGCAACAAAATAATGATGCATGAAATTTAACCTTTAGCATGAACGAATTTATTTAGCAATTCTATTAGAAAAGATTAAAATGACTGGGCCTATATTTGGGATTGACAGGAGAGTGCAGAAAGGATGTTTCACCCAGTTGGTGACCTAAAACCAAGGGATACTGGTTGAGAACAAGGCGGTTAAGCAAGTCTGAGATAGAGGAATTTCTTTACTCAAAAGGATAGCGAATCTTGGGAATTCTGTCCCAGAGGGCTGTGGAAGCTCAGTCATTGAGTATCTTCAAGACTAAAATCAAAAAATCTCAAAGATTAAAAACAACGGGGACACAGGGGTAGCACAGGATTGGTGAAGTGGGCTTGAAGGGCGAAAAAGACTATTTCTGCTCTGAACGTTCTTCAGTTCCAATATAGCCACTAAAAAAAAATCCACAGCATGCCACAAGTAATTTTTACATGGAGGTTATTTTTCATATTTATTTGATTAGTATAGTCTTCAGCCCCTGTCCAGCCATCTAAAGAAACTGCTTTTAACTTATTGGTTGCACTTCTGCTTCATGCTGTTGACTTATTGGTACCCTATCTGGCGAGGTGTTGGCAATTCACAGGACTTGCTCCTGGGCCTGGCCGTGATGGCCATCAACATGTCCAGGCGGCAGGTGGTTAAAGTAGTTGTAGAACTTAGCTGTCCATCCCTGTTCTATGGTTAAATATGTGCTTTTGTGTCCATGGAAAGGGTACATGCAGAGTCCAACAGCACTGCACAAGCCTTTTGCAACAGGACAGCCCTTCAGGGGCTCGGGTGCATCATCATCCCAAGAAGTAATATTTTGAGCTTTACAGGTTTCTGTTGGCATTCTATTTTTTTTTAAGGCATTCTATTGTTTTCTGACAGCACCCAATTGGGGGCAATCATTCAAAAGTGTAGACTGCATTCTTCACAAATAACCACAGTTATTTACATAATGGATGAGACATGGGTGGAGGGCAATTTTGTTTAAACAAAGGAATTTGAAAAAAATGGTAAAAAACAAGCTCAGACACATCATCTGGACCAATTATAAAGGTATTAGTTTGCATCCTCTGTAGTCTGTACACGAGCTATGCTTAAAGTCCAGGTTCAGGAAAAATGGCCTTGAAGTATTACTTTGCAAACTTACAAATCCTACCATTGCTTTTAATTTGAACAGATGGCAAATTGGCACAATGGTTAAAAAGTAATTTTTCCATGTTAAAAAAAAATCACAAAACTAAAACGTTCATATCCTTGCCAAATAAATAACACAAATATTTAGAATGGTACAAAATTTTAAGATTCCTGTTGACTGAAGAAAAAATTTATTTGAAACTTTTATCAAGAAAATTAAGCAAATTAAAATTAGAAGTTGTATCTGGCTCAGTTATCCCATTGCATTAACTCTTAATAAAAGTATTTTGAGAAAAAAAAACAAAAATTCACTCATTTGCCATATAGAAAGAGATAACAAAAATTGTTTTCTGTACAAAATTTAATTTGGAATCCTACAGTTAATGAATATATTTTTAGACAAAAAAAATTGAACAACAGAAACTTGATTTAAAAGACACTCCATAATAGATTTCATTTCATCATTACAGTAGTACTGGTGAAAAGTCCATTTCAGGGGAGATGATCGCCTAGTAGTGTTACTGCTACACTATTAATCCAGAGATTAATATGCTGGAGGATCCAGGTTCAAATTCCATCACAGCAGTTGAAGTCTGAATTCAACAAACTTCTGGAATTAAGAGTCAAATGATTACATTGAATCCATTACCGATTGTCCAAAACAAAACCCACGTAGCTCACCAATGTACTTTAGGGAAGCAAATTACCATCCTTACCTTGTCTGGCCTCTACGGGACTCCAGATCCACAGCAATGTGATTGACTTAACTGTCCACTAGCCATTCAGAGGTAGACAACAGATACAGGCCTAGCCAGCAACACCTATTGAATAATAAAAAGTAATCAATAGGATCACTAATGCGAAGAAACATCTGCACACAACATAATAAACCTGTAGTAAAATATAGCTCTGCAAGGTTCCACAATCACATTCTTCATAAAGTTTTGAATGAGTAATTCATTTTTTTTTGGGAGATTACATGACCACCTCAACCCAAAATTTATTGATCAGGAAAGAAACTGAGCTAATTTAAGGTTCAGCACTCCCAAGTATGTTACAAATTACAAAACATTGTATCAGAGAAAACCTGCTCAAACTTTGTTCAGATATCAATCAAGATGCAGCAAGAAAGGTTGTACAAATTCCAATTTTCTGCCCTGTATTCCATGGTGCAGAATACAGTGGGAAACATTGCAGTTGGAAGAGAAAAGCTGTTACAAGCGAGGTTAGTGAACACAATTATAAACGTATGATCATGAAAACAAAAAGGTGCAGCACATGCTACAGCTAAAAATAGGAAGATAATTCTTCCCCCTCCACTTTAGATGTAGATTTGAAAGCTAGCAAAGCCCAGATGAAAGTGGCAAAACACATTAAAGTCAGCATATTCTGAAATATTACACACTGCTACGAATTACTTAAACAATTCCAGATGTTGGGCGGTGGAAACTGCAGAATAGCTTTCTGCTCATCATCTCAGCTTTTCCAGTTGAAAGTTATTTTCCAGGTTTACACCTTCAATTTTAAACCAAGTATCAAGATTACTCAGTCAAGGTTGAAAATAAGAGTTTCTCAAGGGAGATGCTTCAGAACATATTGAAATAATAATACCAGACTCAAGTCTTTCTGCATTGCCAGAAACAACTGGATTTGTTTTTTGATAAACCCAAACTGGGAGGGTACTCATTGTGCAGTGTTAACAAGACTAAAGCCATATGGTTTACGACAGATGAGCACAGCTTTTATAGCATTTTTATTGTTGTTTTGCAGTGGCAACATCACATGCCAAGTTGTCAAACTTCTTTCAGGTGAATTATTCACAAAACAGAATTTGAGCAATAGGGAGACACTAAACAGGCTGGGGCTGTTTTCCCTTGAGAGTCAACGGCCGAGGGGTGACCTTATAGAGGTTTATAAAATCATGAGGGGCATGGAGAGGGTAAGTAGACAATGTCTTTTCCCTGGGGTGGGGGAGTCCAGAACTAGAGGGATTAGATTTAAGGCGAGAGGGGAAAAGGGACCTAAGGGGCAACTTTTTCATGTATGGAATAAGCTGCCAGAGAAAGAGGAGGCGGCTAGTACAATTACAATATTTAAAAGGCAACTGGAGGGATATATGTATAGGAAGGATTTAGAAGGATATGGGCCTTGCGCTTTCAAATAGGACTAGATTAGTTAGGATATCTGGTCGGCATGGATGAGTTGGACTGAAGGGTCTGTTTCCGTGCTGTACATCTCTATGACTCTGTGCTATCCCCAACATGTTCATCTGCCGTTGCTCAGCTCATTTACATAAATTACAAGAGTTGTCCAAAATACGTTACCTCATTCCTGTGCTCTACCATTCTTCTCTGCATTATTGGTAAATTTTTGCTGAGTTTCTAAATGCTAGAAATTCCCATTTAACAATGCATAATTAAAACAATGGGCCATCTGGAAGACAATGCCAAGCACAAAGTTGCAACCAAAATGGTAATTATTATAATTCTGGCTATGTTGAACACCAGAAAATTAAAGATATACAATCAAGATATTATGCACTTTTTTCAAGGAGACGCTCAGCCTGCAGTGAGATTTGCAAATGAACTTCTACTGGCCTGAACCAGTTTTGAAATGTGAAAGTGTAATTTCCTTCTTGTGGTTTGACATGTGGCATCCATTAGTCAGTCTAACACAGGGATAACTCTGTAAGAGTGAGGTTGAGTTTGGGGAAGCCTCTCTCCTCTTCCTGCCTTAGTCATAGAGGCAGAGAGTCATAGAGATGTACAGCATGGAAACAGACCCTTCGGACCAACCTGTCCACACCAACCAGATATCCCAACCCAATCTAGTCCCACCTGCCAGCACCCGGCCCATACCCCTCCAAACCCTTCCTATTCATATACCCATCCAAATGCCTCTTAAATGTTGCAATTATACCAGCCTCCACCACTTCCTCTGGCAGCTCATTCCATACACGTAACATCCTCTGCATGAATAAGTTGCCCCTTAGGTCTCTTTTATATCTTTCCCCTCTCACCCTAAGCCTATGCCCTCTAGTTCTGGACTCCCCGACCCCAGGGAAAAGACTTGGTCTATTTATCCTATCCATGCCCCTCATAATT
>NC_057732.1:33075332-33132271 GCF_004010195.1 Chiloscyllium plagiosum
TCAAAGGTCTCTTTGTTCAGCAGCACTCCCTAGGACCTTACCATTAAGTGTATAAGTCCTGCTAAGATTTGCTTTCCCAAAATGCAGCACCTCGCATTTATTCAAATTAAACTCCATCTGCCACTTCTCAGCCCATCTGATTAAGATCCCGTTGTAAGTTGAGGTAACCTTCGCTGTCCACTACACCTCCAATTTTGGTGTCATCTGCAAACTTACTATACCTCTTATGTTTGCATCCAAATCATTTATGTAAATGACAAAAATTAGAGGACCCAGCACCAATCCTTGTGGCACTCCACTGGTCACAGGCCTCCAGTCTGAAAAACAGCCCTCCACCACCACCCTCTGTCTTCTACCTTTGAGCCAGTTCTGTATCCAAATGGCAAGTTATCCCTTTACTCCGAGAGATCTAACCTTGCTAACCATCCTCCCATGGGGAACCTTGTCGAAGTCTTTACTGAAGTCCATATAGATAACATCTACTGCTCTGCCCTCATCAATCTTTTTTGTTACTTCTTCAAAAAACTCAATCAAGTTTGTGAGACGTGATTTCCCACTCAAGACTATGCTGACTGTCCCTAATCAGTCCTTGCCTTTCCAAATACACATGCATCCTGTCTCTCAAGATTCCCTCCAACAACTTGCCCACCACTGTCAGGTTCACTGGTCTATAGTTCCCTGGCTTGTCCTTACCACCCTTCTTAAACAGTGGCACCACGTTGGCCAACTTCCAGTCTTCCGGCACCTCACCTGTGACTATCGATGATATAAATATCTCAGCAAGAGGCCCAGCAATCACTTCTCTAGCTTCCCACAGAGTCCTAGGGTACACCTGACCAGGTCCTGGGGGATTTATCCACCTTTATGCATTTCAAGACATCCAGCACTTCCTTCTCTGTAATATGACATTTTGCAAGGTGTCACCATCTATTTTGGTACTTTCTATAACTTCCATATCCTTTTCCACAGTAAACTCTGACGCAAAACACACATTTAGTTTCTCCCCCATTTTCTGCGGCTCCACACAAAGGCCACCTTGCTGATCTTTGAGGGGTCCTATTCTCTCCCTAGTTAGCCTTATGTCCTTAACGTATTTGTAAAAACCCTTGGATTCTCCTTAATTCTATTCGTCAAAGCTATGTCCCCCTTTTGCCCTCCTGATTTTCCTCTTAAGTACAATCCTACTGCCTTTATACTCAAAGGATTCACTCGATCTATCCTGTCCATACCTTACATATGCTTCCTTCTTTTTCTTTACCAAACCCTCAATTTCATTAGTCATCCAGCATTCCCTTTACCTACCAGCCTTTCCTTTCACCCTGACAGGAATATACTTGCTCTGGATTCTCGTCATCTCATTCCTGAAGGCTCCACATTTTCCAGCTGTCCTTTTACCTGCGAACATCTGCCCCCAAACAGCTTTCCAAAGTTCTTACCTAAAACCATCAAAATTGGCCTTTCTCCAATTTAGAAATTGAACTTTTAGATCTGGTCTATCCTTTTCCATCACTATTTTAAATCTAATAGAATTATGGTCGCTGGCCCCAAAGTGCTCCCTCACTGACCCCTCAGTCACCTGCCCTGCATTATTGTCCAAGAGGAGGTCAGGTTTTACACCTTCTCTGGTAGGTACATCCACATACTGAATCTGAAAATCATCTTATACACACAAATTCCTCTCCATCGAAACCCTTAACACTATGGCAGTCCCAGTCATTGTTTGGAAAGTTAAAATTCCCTACCATAACCACCCTATTAATCTTACAGATAGCTGAGATCTCCTTACAAGTTTTTTTTCAATTTCCCTCTGACTATTATGGGGTCTATAATACAATTAGGAGGAAGTGAGGACAGCAGATGCTGGAGATCAGAGCTGAAAAATGTGTTGCTGGAAAAGCGCTGCAGGTCAGGCAGCATCCAAGGAGCAGGAGAATCGACGTTTCAGGCATAAGCCCTTCAGGAATGAGGAAACTCTTTCCTCATTCCTGAAGGGCTTATGCCCGAAATGTCAATTCTCCTGCTCGTTGGATGCTGCCTGACCTGCTGCGCTTTTCCAGCAACCAATTTTTCAGTCTATAATACAATCCCAATAAGGTGATCATCCCTTTCTTATTTCTCAGTTCCACCCAAATAAATTCCCTGGATGTATTTCCAGGAATATCCTCCCTCAGCACAGCTGTAATGCTATCCCTTATCAAAAATGCTACTCCCCCCTCATTTTTTGCCTCCCTTTCTGTCCTTCCCATAGCATTTATATCTTGGAACATTAAGCTGCCTGTCCTGCCTATCCTTCAGCCATGTTTCTGAAATTGCTATGATATCCCAGTCTCATGTTCCTAACCATGCCCTGAGTTCATCTGCCTTCCCTGTTAGGCCCCTTGCATCGAAATAAATGCAGTTTAATTTATTAGTCCTATCTTGTCCCTGCCTGCCCGGACTGTTTGACTCGCTTCTATTCTCAGCTGTACCAGTCACAGATTGATCTCTCTCCTCACTATCTCCCTCCCAATCCTCCCCCGCCCCCCAACCCTAATAGTTTAAACCCTTCCAAGCAGCTCGAGCAAATCTCCCTGCCAGTATATTAGTCCCCTTCCAATTTAGGCGCAATCTGTCCTTCTTATACAGGTCACTTCTACCCCAAAAGAGATTCCAATGATCCAAAAATGTGAATCCTTCTCCCATACACCAGCTCCTCAGCCATGCATTCATCTGCTCTATCCTTCTGTTCCTGCCCTCACTAGCTCGTAGCACCGGGAGAAATCCAGATATTGCTACTCAAGGACCTCCTTTTTAAATTCCTGCCTAACTTTGTAATCTCTCTTCAGGGTGTCAATTTTTTCCCTTCCAATGTCGTTGGTTCCAATGTGGACCAATGACCTGTTGCTGGTCCCTCTCCTCCTTGAGAACATTCTACATCCTCTCAGAGACATCCTTGATCCTGGCACCTGGGAAGCAACACACCATTCTGGTTTGTCACTGACCACAGAAAAATTGGTCTGTGCCTCAGACTAGAGTGTCTAAGAGCACAGTTGATCTCTTGGAACCCGACGTACCCCTCATTGCATTAGAGCCAGTCTCAATACCAGAAACTTGGCTGTTTGTGCCACGTTCCCCTGAGAATCCATCACCCCCTACATTTTCCAAAACAGCATACTTGTTTGAAATGGGTATAGCCACAGAAGGCTCCTGCACTAGCTGCCTATCTCTCTTACCTTTCCTGGAGTTAACCCATCTATGCAACTGTATCTGAGACTTTCCCCCCTTCCTATAACTGCCATCCATCACATACTGTTGCTGTTGCAAATTCCTCATGGCTTCTAAATGTTTCTCCAACCGATCCATTCGATCTGATAAGATTTGCAATCAACAGCATTTATGGCACATATATTCCGCAGTGAACCTTAAACGCTCTTTAAACTCGCACATCTGACAAGAAGTGCATATCACTCTACTAAAGGCCATTTTTGCTCCTTCACAATCTACAGACCCAGAAAATAACACCGTCATATTCCTCGACAAAACACTGCCCCAGGTTAAATGAATAGTTATGGCTTATATTTTAAGTTTAATCAAGAGCCATATCTCAAAAAACATATAATCAAGAAAGAACCCACTCTACTCACTACTGCAGACTTTCTGTAGGTCACACTTAAAAACAATACTTATCTGCTTCTGTGCTGTGAACTTAGCCAAAACAGTTCCTCCAAGATCAGTTGTGAATTTCACTGTTCGTTAATTTTCCCAGATGCACTCCGATGTCCAGCAATACATGAATTCAAACAACAAAGGCAGTAACTGTGCAGGTTCACTGTTGTGTCAGTTTCTCTCTCTCTCTCCTGCACTGACCTCACCGTGTGTTTCCTTGCTCTTTTCTTCTCCCTTTTAAAACTACTGCTGTTTTGACTTTTATTTTTCCAAAGTTCCAAAACAATGCAACCGCATATAAAACAGTAATTGCTGCTCCTGGAATTCGAGGAAATCACCTCCAACACCTAAAAATACCACAATAAAGGAGCAGCTGTTACAGCCAGAAATGTTTCCCATCCTCCATGTTGGATTACCCAGAATCCTTCCAGTCATTTCAGCCCCCATTTTCTATTGCCCCTCCACTGCTGCAGAAATTTTTTGCTCTGGAATTCCCTGCATCAAGCCATCCTTCCCATTTTAACTTGCTTCTCAAACCTTGGTCACCATTCCCAAGATCTGTGGCCCTGTCAATTTTGTTTTATAATGCACCTGTAAAACATCATGGTGTTGTTTCATGATGGTAAAAAGTGTTGCATAAACCCCAAGCTATTCCTGTTGGCATACAACAGAAAACAATTTTGCTAGATTTCTGGTTCTGAGATCGGAAATTTGATTTTTGCACAGAAGGGATTATAATGATTTAAATATCAGAAGTCTGATGCCATTTTCAATCATAGCTGATCATCTGTCTAAAGGCTCATATTCCCACACTACTCCCACAACCCTTAATAACTAGAAATCTATCAATCAATCTGTTTTGAACATACTATCTGAACTTACACAATCTTCTGGGGCACAGAATTACAAAGATTCACTATCCTCTGAGTAGAGAAGTTCTTTCGTCTTATCTCAATCCTAAATAGCTTGGTTTTTAATGTGACTTACCTTCCTGGATGAAACATCATTCCTGCATATACTCTGTTTATCCTATGAAGAACATTGTACATTTCTATCAGATCACCTTCTATTCTTTTAAATTTCAAAAGAATTTAGGCCCAGTCCCCTCAATCTCACCTCAGTTCTGTCCCACCATGCCCAGAATTAGCTAGGTGAATTGCTACTACACTCCCTTGACAGTAGTCCAACTTTCCTTAGGATAAGAATTGCACACAATACTGCAGGTACAGCCTCACCAGCATTTAAAGCATTTGAAGCAAGACTGCTTTTATAATCAAATCCTTTTACGATAAAGGTTAACATATCATTTGCCACATGAACTGCTTGCTGTACCAGTATGTCAACTTTCATAGAAAAAGATAAAAGTAGGCAATTTTACTCCATGAGACTGCTCCACTACTCCACATAATCGAGCTCGGATGGTCACTGAGCTCAATACCCTAAGCCTGTTTTACCTTCATATAGCTCTTGTGGCTGAAGGGGTCAAAAGATATGTCTATCTCTTCCTTGAAAACACATGTTTTGGCCTCAACAATTTTCTGTAGTAATGAACACCAGAGGCTCACCACTCTTTAGTGACATATGAACAAGTACACTCGGTCTCTTTGGACATCAATAGTTTCTATTTTTCACCATTTAAAAAAAAATTTCTACAGTTATCTCTCCTAACAAAATGAGTAACCTCACACTTATCCACATTATATTCCATCTGCTGTGTTCTTGCTCACTTACTCAGCTTATCTAAATCTCCTTGTGTAATGTTAAAAGATGAACTTGTACTATCTCTCTGGATATTAATGTAACATTAAAAGGTTAAACTGTACTGACTTTCACAAGATTCTGGAAGTGTATGGAGGGTGACATTGTCTCACAGATAACATGCAGGAATTTAGATGACTGTCCATCGTAATCTACACTTCATTTGGGCAGCCATTTACTCCTGTTCTACTGCTATTATCAAATTAAACTCTCCTTCAGTCCCTTCCGTTCAGAAATGCTTTCATAGCCATCTGCCAGCCAACCAAAGTAATTTGTGAGATCATCCCGTGAAGCTAGCACATATCATACCTACATCGTCTTAAGGAAATCATGGAGTCAGTAAAACGTTTGCATAACAATTCCCCAGGATTAGGGCATTTACATTATCTCTGAGGATGTCCTCATCCTACCATTATACCTGGGGTAATACGTGGTGGTGGTGGTGGTGGCAGGGGGCCAGGGGAGTGGCTGGAATACCTGTGAGCATTACCAACTGACCTGTCTGAAGTGGATGTCTTTCCTTTGTTCGGGGCCTCTTTGGACTCAACTTCGCACGCCTGCCAAGAGTGTCAAAGGGGGTTACCTCGCTTGTACAGGCGGTAATAAACTTTAACTGTTTGCAGAAGTTGGTGTGCAAATTGCATCTCACTTGAAAAACCTCAGGAATAGAACCTAACTTGAAGGCTCCCAACTCTCAATCCCACCAAATTTTTATGTCTGCAAACAGGGAACTATTACAATTGGCCCACAGATCCAAACTGTATAAAAACTGCTCAAACCCAAGCAATGATCATTGTGGTACTTACACTACTGGTCACAGCCTGACAACTGGAGAATGACCCATTTTCCTTCTCTCCTTTTGCTTGTTAACGAATCCTCAATCCCATGTGCTTTAATTTTGTTCACTAAACTCCTAAGGGGTCTTTATCAAAAGCTTTTTGAAAATTCAAATGTATCACACCCAACATCCCACCTCCTTTCCATATCACTCCTAAATGTCAAATATCCCTTAACATTGAGTTCCCAATCTTGGTCACCCTGCAGATATGTTTCCATAAAGGCAAATATAATTTCACAGTATCTTTGGTTATCATGAATTCACATGTTGCAAATGCTGAATGCATTCAGACAGAATTCTCAACAGCACCAGAAAACGTACTACAAGAACGTTACTCCGAGTCATCATCCCTTTACAGGTCTCATCTGCCCTAGAAGCAAACCCAATGCCCTAGAATACGAAAACCCTCCCTCCTGCATTATATTTCCAGCCATGTATTCATTTGCTTGATCTTCCTATTTCTACACTTACTAGGTAATATCAGGATTAGATTAAATTAGATTACTTACAGTGTGCAAACAGGCCCTTTGGCCCAACAAGTCCACACCGACTCTCTGAAGATAAACCCACCCAGACCCATTCCCCTACATTGCCTCTTCACCTAACACTACAGGCAATTTAGAATGGCCAATTCACCTAACCTGCACATCTTTGGACTGAGGGAAGAATCCGGAGCACCAGGAGGAAACCCAAGCAGATATGGAGAGAATGTGCAAACTCCACATAGACAGTTGCCCGAGGCGGGAATTGAACCCAGGTCTCTGGTGCTGTGAGGCAACAGTGCTAACCACTGTGCCACCCAAATCAGCACAGTGAACCCTGTCTCTTTGCCCACCCCTGTCCCCAAAGCAACACAGTGAACCCTGTCTCTCTCCCCCCCACACCAGTTCCCAATGCAGCAGTGAACCCTGTCTCTTCTTGTACCCCCCCCCACCCCAGTCCCCAACAACCCTGAGCACACTGGCTTAAACACCCTGCTTTTCAGTCACTTGCCAAATGCCAAGCTGTCTAAAGTTTACCTCAGGGACTCATTGCTTTATCAACGTGGGCCACAATCTCTGGCTTATTAGTTTCACTGAAAAGTATGTCCTGCAGTGCTCGCACATCTTTGAACTAGAAGGCAACAAACATCCTGGAGTCACATCTATAGTCACAAAAACATAATATACCCTAAATATGAAATCACCCACCACTCTTGCCCTTCCCCTCTTCTCTCTCTGCTCCCTCCAAACAAAACCTATGCTCACTGACTCACTTGTGCTGCACTTGGCAAGCTACATTTCTCATATGAACTTTCCCCTCATTAGCATCCAAATATCTGGTCTTAATCTGCAGTGTGACAACTGTGTTAAAAACATGCCACCATAGTTCTCAATCTTGGAAACACCACAGCAACTTCAGCCATTGCTCGAGTTCCAAAACGCAGAGCTCAGGTTTTGCAGCTGAAGACAATTCCTACATAACTCCCACAAAATGGCACAGGATTGGGAATCCTTATAGACAGGCCTTGAGTTAACTTTCATGTCATTTACTTCAAACTGGAGATGAGAAAGCAGAAAGTAAAATAATTCCCAATTCACAGGAACGGATTGGTGAAACACAGTATTTACAAACAAATCCGCTTATGACTTCATTGTGATTAAACTTTTATCAAACGTTCAAAAACAGTTACTAAAACTGGCAGTAATAATATTTTACTATCAAGACGCAATATTAATTTTATGCAAGCAAAAGAACTCCACATTGTTTGAATACAGGCAAACATCATGTGTGCAGTGTGATGTGCACTTCATTTTCATATGAAGAAAATAAATACATCTAGGACTGGCTGGTTAAGTTAGCTGTCATGACACTTATGTACAGAACATAATTCTTTTTAATTTTCTTCTTACGAAATCAAAATTCTCCCACTAAGCATACTGGATACTAGTCAGTAAAATGTAATTTAAAATCAAACCACCAGCTAGATACTGAATTTAATTGATTTACTAAACTTAATCACAACATTTTTATCTCAAAATAATTAAACAGCCATTCTAACCTACTTGAATTTTATGCAAGTAAATCCAGCAGCTTCAAATTGCAAATATATTTAAAGTTAAATTGCATGCTCTTTGCTGAAAGCTGTTGGTAGACCTATGTCAAACACAATGCAGTGTAAAGATATACATCTTAAACATACTTCCTGATCACAACACCACAGCAGCCAGTTGACTTGGTTACATTTAACAGAAGAGCAGGAGCAGAAGCAAAGAATGTTGCATTCACCTTTGCTGCAGCTGCTGCACTGTACGCTCAGATGTGCTCGTATCCTCCACGTGAAGCATCTCCGAAAGGATGAAAGTCTCGTCAGTTTTGTTAAGTATTTAACTGCCCTCATCCAAGAAATCAGATTTCTCTGTGGAGTGATGCAGAAGGGGAAACTGAATTTTGTTTTCAGGTCGGACTTTAAAGGAGATTTTGGATAACTGGCTCGTTTCCACTCGACTTGGAGGGAATGGAGTGGTCACTAAGGACTGGATTTAAGAACTTTACTGGTGAACGTTTCCCACATGGGTGGATCCTAGAAATTCTATTTACTGTATGGACTAGTAATTTTTGTTGCTATAGTCATTGCACGTTGTGTATCAATAACTTGCTGCCAGAGTCTTATGTAAGCTCAGACTTTCTTGAGAAAGTCTTAAACGCCTTAAAACGTTCCTAAAACATTTGGACTAAATGGAATGCTGAATTATAGAACACATTTGCTGCAGAGTAGAAAATAAATAGACAGGGAGGCGTCAGGCCTCAAAAGAGGGAACCCTGGATGTACAGAAGATAAAAACATCTGGTCTTACCAAGTGGTAGCAGGATGCTCAAAGGCAATTAAAAACACTTGTCTTCACACCAACCAATCTGTGTAAACAGGACACAGTGATAACTTTCATGACTGTTCACTTGTGAAATTCATGACAATGTTTGATTCTGATCTCGGAAACTCTATCATCTTGTAAGCATGTCAAAAGCCTTGTAATTAATGGTCAGTCCTATCCATTATAATGAATTCTTAATACCCTTGTAAGCTAGGCAGTCACAGAGGGACAAACATTTTTTTCTGTTACAGCAAGAGAGAGAGACACACACCATTTTCGCACTGAGATTGCTGAAGCCAGTAGAAAATTAACTCTTTGTGGTCTAGTTCGAATGTGCATCTACATGCTATGGATTGAATGTTTTGAATTTAATTGCATTTTGGGACTTTATGATGATTTTGAGTAGCCATCACTGATTATGAAATGCAAACTCTGGAAAAGGTAATATTGATGAAGCTTAAATTTACTTGCTGTTCTTCCAGACCATGATTGTCACACTGTCAACTCTAACTAGTCAGATCTTATGTCTTATTGAATTTGAATCACAACTTAGAAAACAAAGCATGCAAGGTTACCTTATGACCTCTCCCACTGGTACCTCTTCTTTATGATAGTGACTATGTTGCCAATAGACACTTGACTCAGCTGGATCTGTTTTTCCCACCTGATGGATGGCTAAGGGCCTGTAGAAAGTGAGGACTGCAGATGCTGGAGATCAGAGCTTAAAAATGTGTTGCTGGAAAAGCACAGGTCAGGCAGCATCCAAGGAGCAGGAGAATCGACGTTTCGGGCATAAGCCCTTCTTCAGGAATGAGGAGGGTGTGCCAAGCAGGCTAAGATAAAAGGTAGGGAGGAGGGACTTGGAGGAGGGGCATTGGGAATACGATAGGTGGAAGGAGGTTAAGGTGAGGATGATAGGCCAGAGGGGGTGAGGGGAGAGAGTCGGGGAGAAGACTGCAGATCAAGAAGGCGGTGCTGAGTCCGAGGGTTGGGATTGAGATAGAGATAAAGTGAGGGGAGGGGAAATGAGGAAGCTGGAAAAATCTGCATTCATCCCTTGTGGTTGGAGGGTTCCGAGGTGGAAGATGAGGCGCTCTTCCTCCAGGCGTTGTGTTGCCATGGTCTGGTGATGGAGGCGGCCAAGGTCCTGCATGGCCTTGGCGGAGTGGGCGGGGGAGTTAGTGTTCAGCTACGGGGCAGTTGGGTTGGTTGGTGTGGGTGTCACAGAGGTGTTCTCTGAAACGTACGGCAAGTAGGCGGCCTGTCTCCCCAATGTATAGGAGGCCACATCAGGTGCAACGGATGCAGTAAATGATGTTGGAGGTGGCGGGAATGACAAAAGATGATCCGATGTATCTGGAGGTTGGTGGGGTGGTAGGTAAGGACCAGTGGGGTTCTGTCCTGATGGCGATTGGAGGGGCAGGGTTCAAGGGCGGAGGAGCGGGAAGTGGAGGAGATGCGGTGGAGAGCATCGTCAACCACGTCTGAGGGGAAATTGCAGTCTTTGAAGAAGGAGGCCATCAGAGTCTCGGGCGACCGACTCAACACGGACATTTATTATAAACCGACCAACTCCCACAGCTACCTAGATTACAACTCCTCCCACCCTGCCCCCTGTAAAAATGCCATCCCATATTCCCAATTCCTTGGCCTCCGCCGCATCTGCTCCCAGGATGACCAATTCCAATACCGAACAACCCAGATGGCCTCCTTCTTCAAAGACCGCAATTTCCCCTCAGACGTGGTTGACGATGCTCTCCACTGCCCGCTCCTCCGCCCTTAAACCCTGCCCCTCCAAAGCAGTGAAAGAATGCTGATGACTATCCATTATAATTTACACTTCACTTCGACATTAACTTGACAATAGCAGGGGAGTAATCTATCAATTCAATCTCTTCCATTCAGAAATGCATTCTGGCCAGAGGTAAGTCGCACCGGTTTTGTCTTGGAAAAGCACAGTTAGGAAATAGTCTGCATAACGGTCCCCCGGGATTAGGTTATTAGCATTTGCATTATGTCCAAGGATGATCTCATCCTACCATTGTACTTGGGGTAACACGTGACTGAGAGTGGCATGTGACTGTGGGGGAAATGGCCAAAGCATCTGTAAGCATTGCCATCGACCTGTATCAAGGGGATGTTTCTCCTTTTGTTCAGTACCTCATTTTGGCTACAGGTAGGGGTGGGGAGAGGGCAAAGGGGTTCACCTAGCTTATACAAGCTGAAATAAATTTCAAAATGTGTCCTTTGTTCAGAGATAGCTTGCCAGGATTCCGTAAGCTCTGCAAAGTGTGTGTTAAAGGTTCGTCCAGAAAGCCTGTACTGGATTATGTTTAAGAAATTTGGTCGCTTGTTCACACATGTTGCGGTGTTGCAGTTGCATCAAGTGTGCAAAAATTTCAAGGGTTTAAAAAAAACTTAACAGAATCCTAAGTAACAGAATAAATAAAAGATAGAGGAGGATAGTTTTGATTCTGAAAAGAATAATTAGAAATGACAGACAACAGCGAATCAGAAAACAAAGTAACTCTTGAAGAATTAAACTGGATTTTTCAAAGCAAGGGGTTTTACAGGTAAGGCTGATGAACTCAAAGCATATTTGTGAACATAGGATTAGGACATCATTGTTATTACAGAAAATTGGTTGAAGGATGGACAGGACAGACAGCTCCGTGTTCAGGGTTTCAGTTGCTATAGAAAGGATAGAAAAAAAAAGAGGCAGAAGAGGGGTGTGGTGCTTTTGATTAAGGAAAACATTACTACTGTAACTAGAGAAATTTCTGAAAAATTCTACAGTAAAAATATATTGGTTGAAATTAAAATAAAAACATGATCATCTTGATGGAATTGTACTACAGACCACCCACAATTGTCAGACAAGTGAAGAACAAATATGTAGAAAAATCTCAGATATACGCAAGAAAAACAAGGCTGTAATAATGTGATTTTAATTGTCCAAACTAGGACCACCATAATTTTAAAAGCTTGGATGGTGAATAATGTTAAATGCTCAGTGGTTAGCACTGCTGTCTCACCACAGTTCGATTCCAGCCTCAGGCCACTGTGTGGAGTTTGCACATTCTCCCTGTGTCTGCGTGGGTTTCCTCCAGATGCTCCAGTTTCTTCCCACAGTCCAAAGATGCGCAGTTTAGGTGAACTGGCTATGCTAAATTGCCTCGTGTTCAGGGATGTGTAGGTTAGGTGCATTAATCAGGGGAAATGGACAGTAACAGAATGGGGAATTGGTCTGGGTGGGATACTCTGAAGAGGATCGGTGTAGACTTGTTGGGCCAAATGGCCTACTGTAGGGATTCTATGAATAAATGTTTTCAAAGAATTTTCAACAATATGCAAATGTTCCTACCAGACAAGGAGCAAAACTTGACTTTCTCTTGGGTAACAGGATGGGTCAAGTGACTCACATGATAGTAGAGCAATACTCTGCCTAGTGATGATAATTCTATTGTATTAAAACATTTATAGTTATGGAAAAGGTTAAGCTTTACATAAAAGTTAAAGCTCTAAATTGGAGTAAGACAAATTTCAATGGTATGAGACAAGAACTTTCAAAAATTGATGAGTAGACAATTTGCAGACAAAGGGATGTCTGATAAGTAGTAGGCTTTCAAAAATGGGATAAGAAGAGTTCAGAGTCACCCTATTGGAGTGAAAGGTAAGGCTGGAAGGATTAGAGAACAATGGATAAATAAAGATACTGACATTAGAGTCAAAAATGAAAAATAATCTTATATTAGATGTAGACAACTAGGTTCAAACATCACGAAAAGTATAGAGAGTGTAGGGACATTCTTAAGAGGGAGATCAGGAAGCAAACAGAAGATATGAGATAGCCAAAATGAAGGATAACCCAAAGGGATTCTACTTGTACATTAAGAGCAAGAGAACAAATGCAAAGAGTAGGGCCCCTTAAAGATCAAAGGGGTCATCTTTATGTTGAACGTCTGGACACGGGAGAGATATTAAATTAATATTTTGAGTCAATTTTCACTGTGGAGAAAAAAAATGGAGGCTAGAGAACTTGGAAATAAATACTCATGTTTTGAAAACAGTTCACGTTACAAGAGAGGAAGTGCTGGACATCTTAGAAAACAAAGGTAGGATAAATCTTCGGTATCTGATCCAGTGTATCCCAGGGTGTTGCGAGAAGTTAGGGAGGAAATTGCAGGGCCTCTTGTAGAAATATTTTTATCATCTATAACCATGGACGGTAACAGGAGAGTGGCTAATATTGTGTCTTTGTCTAAGAAGGGATGTAAGGAGAAGCCTGGGACCTGTAGAACTGTGAGCCTAACTTCAGTGGTGGGTAAGTCAGAGTCATACAGATGTACAGCACAGACACATTCTTCAGCCCAACTCATCCATGCTGACTAGATATCAAATTAATCTAGTCTCATTTGCCAGCATTTGGCCCACATCCCTTCCTATTAACTTACTCATCCAGATGCCTTTTAAATGTTGCAATTGTATCACCACTTGTAAATCCACCACTTCCTCTGGCAGTTCATTCCATACAAAGTACAACCCTCTGCGTGAAAATGTTGCCCCTTAGATTCCTTTTAATTTTTTCCCTCTCATCTGAAACTTATACCCTCGAGTTTTGGACTCCCCTACCCGAGGGAGAACACCTTGACTATTTACCCTATCCATGCCCATGATTTTATAAACTTCTGTAAGGTCGTCACACAACTTCAGATGTTCCAGGGACAATAGTCTCAGCTTATTCAGCCTTTCACTATGGCCGAAACCCTCCAATCCCAGCAACATCCTTCTAAATGTTTTTGAACCGTTTCAAATTTCACAACATCTTTCCTGTAGCAGGGAGAGCAGAACTGAATTCAGCATTCCAAATGTGGCCTAACCAATGCCCTGTATAGTCGCAACATGATCTCAACTCTTATACTCAATGACCTCAGTCCCAACTCCCAAAGTCAGCACCGTCCATTTGACCTGTAATCTTCTTCCTGACCTCTCCGCCCCCACCCCCTCTCCGGCCTATCACCCACACCCTCACCTCCTTCCACCTATCGTATTCCAGTGCCCCTCCCCCAAATCCACCCCCCCCCCACCTTTTGTCTCAGCCTGCTTGGCACACCAGCCTCATTCCTGAAGGAGGGCTTATGCCCAAAACGTCGATTCTCCTGCTCCTCAGATGCTGCCTGGCCTGCTGCGCTTTTCCAGCACCACACTTTTCTCCTCAATGCAATGACCAATAACAGCAAATATACCAAATGCCTTCTTTCCTATCAATCCGCAACTCCACTTTCAAGAAACTATGAACTTGCACTCAAGGTCTCTTTCTTCAGTGACATCCCCAAAGACCTTACCATTAAGTGTCCAAGACCTGATTTGACCTAGCAAAATGTAACATCTCACATTAATCTAAATTAAACTCCATATGTCACTCCTCAGCCTATCAGAGCAAGGTCCCATTGTACTCAGAAGTAATGTTTTTCACTGTCCACCATACCACCAATTTTGGTATCAGCAGCAGACTTACAAACCATGCCTCCTATATTCAAATCCAAGTCAGTCATATAAATGACAAAAAGCAGTGGACCCAGCATCTAACCTTGCAGCACACCACTGGTCACAGGCCTCCAGTCTGAAAAGCAACCCTCCACCACTACCCTCTGTCACCTACCTTCAAACCAATTTTACAGCCAAATAGCTAGTTCTTCCTGTATTTCACATGATCCAATCTTGTTAACCAGTCCACTATGCGGAACTCTGTCAAACACATTGATAAAGTCCATATAGACAATGTCCACTACTCTGCCTTCATCAATCCTCTTTACTTATTTAAAAAACTCAAGTCAGTGAGACATGATTTCCTATGAACAAAGTCATGTTGCTAATCCCCAATCAGTCCTTGCCATTTCAAATACACAAAGTCCAATCCCTCATAATCCCCTCCAACAACTTGCCTACTACTGATATTAGAATTAGAGTGGTGCTGGAAAAGCACAGCATGTCAGGTAGCATCCGAGGAGCAGGAAAATCGACGTTTCGGGCAGCATGGAAAATAAAGGACATGAAAGCATGGGAAGAGTTAAAGCATGAAGACCACTGACAATCTGTGGTCTGTGGAAGGCAAGATGGGATAATCATAGTGGAATGTTCTTACACCAATTAGCAGAGCAAGGTTAAAGCTGAAAGGTCACTATGGTGAGACGAGATAACACGTAATAAAGCAAGTTTCTCTGTTAAGTGTTATTATGACAGGACTGGGACAATAAATATTTGGGACACGACATTAAAATATCTAATTAATAGTTAGTAGAGTCAGCTTGAGACAGGAAACTACTGTAATAGATGGAATAGCTAAATATCTATCATGACAGGTTAGACTGGAATGGAAAGATCACTGTACCAGAGTTAGCAATAAATATCTAACCATGACATTAGAATTCAAAGTTTGTGCAAAGATTTGTAGCTCGGGTGCTCGTTGTTGTGGTTCTGTTCGCCGAGCTGGAAGTTTTTGTTGCAAACGTTTCGTCCCCTGGCTAGGTGACATCAGTGCTTGGGAGCCTCCTGTGAAGCGCTTCTTTGATGTTTCCTCCGGTGTTTATAGTGGTCTGTCCCTGCCACTTCCGGTTGTCAGTTTCAGCTGTCCGCTGTAGTGGTTGGTATATTGGGTCCAGATCGATGTGTTTGTTAATGGAGTTTGTGGATGAATGCCATGCCTCTCGGAATTCCCTGGCTCTTCTCTGTCTGGCTTGCCCTATGATAGTAGTGTTGTTCCAGTCGAATTCATGTTGCTTGTTGTCTGCGTGTGTGGCTAAGGATAGCTGGTCGTGTCGTTTCGTGGCTAGTTGATGTTCATGTATGCGGATTGTTAGCAGTTTTCCTGTTTGTCCTATATAGTGTTTAGTGCAGTCCTTGCATGGTATTTTGTACACTACATTAGTTTTGCTCATGTTGGGTATCGGGTCCTTCGTTCTGGTGAGTTGTTGTCTGAGCGTGGCTGTTGGTTTGTGTGCCGTTATGAGTCCTAGGGGTCGCAGTAGTCTGGCAGTCAGTTCCGAGCTCGTTGTTGTGTGACCCCTAGGACTCATAACGGCACACAAACCAACAGCCACGCTCAGACAACGACTCACCAGAACGAAGGACCTGATACCCAACATGAGCAAGACGAATGTAGTGTACAAAATACTATGCAAGGACTGCACTAAACACTATATAGGACAAACAGGAAGACAGCTAACAATCCGCATACATGAACATCAACTAGCCACGAAACGACACGACCAGCTATCTTTAGTAGCCACACACGCAGACAACAAGCAACATGAATTCGACTGGGACAACACTACTAACATAGGGCAAGCCAGACAGAGAACAGCCAGGGAATTCCTGGAGGCATGGCATTCATCCACAAACTCCATCAACAAACACATCGACCTGGACCCCAATATACCAACCACTACAGCGGACAGCTGAAACTAACAACCGGAAGCGGCAGGGACAGACCACTATAAACACCGGAGGAAACATCAAAGAAGCGCTTTGCAGGAGGCTCCCAAGCACTGATGATGTCGCCTAGCCAGGGGACGAAACATTTGCAACAAAAACTTCCAGCTCGGCGAACAGAACCACAACAATGACATTAGAATAACATGAAGTAGAATGTACAATTAAAGAGATAATGGGAACCAACATCACTGGCTTATTGTGTAGCTAGAGTGAGGAACTTTGATTAATATAGTTGGACATGCTGATAAGCTAACATGATAAAAAAATATAAAAATCCACGGACCCCGAGGTTCATGGGTATTCGAGAATCTGCTTTCTCAGTGTCCCGGATTTTTGTTTGCAAATGAAAGACCTACTTCTTGAAGAACTCCCTGCATGATTCTTGATATTCTCTATGATGCCTAATCTCCAGCATCTGCAGTCCTCACTTTCACCTACTACTATCAGGCTCACAAGTCTGTAGTTTCCTGGCTTTTCCTTACCACCTTTCTTAAATAATGGCACCACTTTAGCCAATCTTCTGGCATCTCATCCATTGCTATCAATGATACAAGTATCTCAACAAAGGGCCCTGCAATTACTTCCCGAGCTTCCCACAAAGTTCGAGGTTACACCTGATATGGTCCCAGGGATTTACCCACCTTTAGGCACCGTAAGATAACCAGCACCTCATCTGTAATATGGACATTTTTTAAGCTATCGTTATTTATTTCCCTAAGTTCTCTATCTTTCATATCCTTCCTCACAGTAAACACTTGTTTAGTATCTCTCCCATCTTATTTAAAAAACTCAAGTCAGTGCCACACATTGGCAGGCTTACTGATTTTTATGGGCCCTATTCTTGCCCTAGTTACTCTTTTGTCCTTAACATATTTATAGAATCCCTTTGGATTCTCCTTAACCCTATGGCCAAAGCTATCTCATGTCCCCTTTTTGCCATCCTGATTTCCATCTTGAGTCTACTGCCTTTATACTAGGGATTCACTCGATCCTAGCTGTCTTTCCAGATACATGCTGCTTGCTTGAAGTGATTCTGAAAGATAGGACTTATATGCATTTGGAGAGGCAAGGAATGATTCGGGATAGTCAACATGGTTTCGTGTGAGGGAAATCATGTCTCACGAACTTGATTGAGTTTTTTGACAGAAGTAACCAAGAAGATGGACGAGGATAGAGTGATAGACATTGCTTACTTGGACTTGAGTAAAGCCTTTGAAAGGTTCCAGATGGCAGACTAATGAATAAAATTAGTTCACATGAAATTCAGCTCGACCCTGCTAAATGCTTATAAAACTGACTTAAAAGGTAGGAGACAGAGGGTTGTCTTTTGGAATAGACACCTCTGAGCAGCAGTGCTTCATAGGGATTGGTACTGGATCCACTTTTGTTTATCATTTTATAGGAGAAAGTGAGGTCTGCAGATGCTGGAGATCAGAGCTGAAAATGTGTTGCTGGAAAAGCGCAGCAGGTCAGGCAGCATCCAGGGAACAGGAGAATCGACGTTTCGGGCATAAGCCCTTCTTCAGGAAGCCCTGAAGGGCTTATGCCCGAAACGTCGATTCTCCTGTTCCCTGGATGCTGCCTGACCTGCTGCGCTTTTCCAGCAACACATTTTCAGCTTTATCATTTTATAAGTGATTTAGAAAAGAATATAGATGACATAGTTAGTATGTTTATGAATGACACAAAAACCACTTATAATGGACAGTGAAGGTGGTTATCTAAGAGAACAAAGATTTTGATCAACTGGGTCAATGGGCTGAACAGTGGCAGATGGAGCTTAATTTAGATAAATGCAAGGTATTGCATTTTGGTAAAACAAACAAGGGCAGGGCTTATATAATTAGAAGTAGGGCCCTGGGGGTGGTGTTGTCTAACACGTATACCTCAGGGTTCAGGTACATAATTCTTTGCGTCACATGTAGACAGGCTAAGACGGCATTTAGCACTCTTGCCTTCATTGTTCAGACCATTGCGTACGAGTTGGGACGTTATGCTGAGGCTGCACAAGATGTTGGTGAAGCTTCTTCAGGTGTAGTGTTCAGTTCTGGTCGTCTTTATAGGAAGGATATTATTAATCTGGAGAGGGTTCAAATGAGAACATCAGGTCGCCAGGAATGGAGGGTGTGAATTATAAGGAGAGGCTGGATAGGCTCTGATTTTTTAAGTGGATCATAGGAGTTGAGTGGTGACATTATAGAGGGTTATAAAACCATGAGGGGTATAGATGTCTTTCCCCTAAAGTGGGGGGATTTCAAGACTAAGAGGACTTATTTTTAAAAGGTGAGAGACAAGAGGGCAATTTTTTTTTAAAACAGTGGTTCATGTGCAGAATGAACTTCAAAGGAAGTGGAAACAGTTACAACATTTAAAAGACATTTAGCTCAATACATGAATAAGAAACGTTTGGAGAGATACGGGCCAAGTGCAGGCAGGTGGGACTAGTTTAGTTTGGATGATGAATCTGCATGGACTGAAGGGAATGTTTCCATGCTGTATCACTGACTAAGTCTCTGGCCTAATGGTATGAAACAGTATCAAAAACAATGACCCTGAGAATTGCTACAATATAAGAAGTCATTTAGTTCAATGTCTACAATGGCTCTCCATAGGAACAATTTACTAAATGAACTCCCTTTCCCCTCAGCCCTGCACATAGTCTTTCCAGGTTACAGAGTTCCTTCAAATGAATTTTTCAACATCACACAAACAGTGCATTCCGTACCTTGACCACTCTATGTGAAAGGTTTATCCTTTTCTTTTCCAATTATCTTAAATCTGTCTTCCTGTACTTAATCTTTCGACCAAGTAAATTTTCCCTAGCCACCAATGTTCTGAATTACTTTCAAATCTGCTTTCAAGTGATTTTGCAAGTCCCAACTTCTTTAAACTATCTACCCAACTTAAGGTGACCATTCCCAGATTCATTCTTGTGAATCTTTTCTGCATTCTCAAGTCTCTTTAGATGTTTCCAAATGTGCAGCACCGAAAATTGGACTCAATAGTTGAGACCTAACTATTGTTCTTCACATGTTTTGACAGAACTTCCTTGTTATTATATTCAATACTAATAATAAAAGTTAAGGACACTGAAGGGTCACAAAGACTAAAAAGCAAAAATCAGAATAGATTGTGGTGCATGACCTCACCACATTAATTTTTTAGTGACAAAAGGCTATGTAGGCTATGGACTAAGTCTGATAAAAAGTCTAAAATTATAAAAGTTTTTAATGGTTTTGCCTCGTGTAATTGATCTCATACTTCAGTGTAATGCAGCAACCTGGATTTTCCCCAAATATAAAGTGACTGCAGGCAGCCAGCATAAAATCTAACAAGTGTTACTAAATCTAGTGACTTTTAAAACAAAATAACCCATAGGATATGGGCATCACTTGTTAGGCAAGTGTTTATTATCCATCCCAAATTTGTATGATAGCAATAGTGAGCTGTCGTCTTGAATAAGTGCGATCATTGGTGTAGAGACACCCACAATGCTGCTGGAATGAAGTTCCATAACTGTCTTTTGATCCAGTGACAGTAAAGGAACAATTACATCATTTCAACTCAGGATTGCATGTGGTTTGGAGGGGAATTTGTAGGTGAGGTTGTTCTCATGAAAATACTGGCTTCACCTTCTAGGTGGTACAAGTTGCTGGTTTGGAAACTGCTATTGAAGGGGATATGTTGAGTTACTGCATGAGGAATAACATGCCTTCAAGCATTACGTACACCGAGGAAACTAGTTAACATAATCTGTACTTTGTTGCTTTTGAACAAAACCCAATTTTATACTTCTGATGTTAAATATGCATGGAATAACCCCAAAAGGATAGGCTTTTACACTTGAACTATAGTTATAAGAAACTTGTAGTCTTGATGAGCACCAACTTCATGAATAAACACTGTACTAGAGTGAATGTTCCAAGACTAGACTATAGTTTAAAAAGCAACACGGTTGCAATATTTGTACAAACACAGCTTGTGTTCAAATATCCTTCTATTTCCAAAATACAAAGCAGACAGACCCTGCGGAGACATGATAATGATCAAAAGCTTAATCACAGAGAAGGTCATTCAACCTATTTGACTGGTCCCTCAAGAGGTCTTGATGACACACCCTCCCTACCAATTTCCTAACTGAATTGTCTCCATGACGCTATTGCGAAGAACTTCCTATATCTGTTCCAAAGATATCTATCTCAAACATGAGCTTGTGATCTAACTCAAGTGATATTACAGATGTATTTTGCATAGCTTTCAAATCTTGAACTATTCTATACAAGTCACCACAAAACATTCTTTCTAGGCCAGTATTCAATTAATCAGTGACCATTACTCTCTGGGAATAGAATTCCAGAAACCTTCAAAAAAGTTTTAGTCTCAAAGGGAGATACCTTCTTTTCAACATTTTGTTCCCTATTCCTAGCCTGTATCTTTAACAAAAAGAAACTCAACATCCATCCTGTCAAATACCCTCAGCATTTTATATGTTTCAATAAAATTTACATCTTGTTCTTATAAACTGTAATAGATACAGGCCTGAACTTTCCTCAAAATCCCAGGTTATGGTTGCACAGTGGGTGCACAAGTGCACAATCAACATTAGACTTGAAATTTGAGAGGTCCATTCAGTGGCCTAATAACAGCAGTGAAGAACCTGTTCTTTAATGCATTAATGTGTGTTTAAGATTCGCACTTTCTGCCTGATTGTAACTGGGGTGGGAATAGTCTTCGATGTAGTTGCCTGCCTTTCCATTGCAACAAATAGTGCAGATGGACTTAACAGATGGGAGGTTGACTTGTCAGAGATATACAGCACAGAAACAGACTTTTCGGTCCAACTCGCCCATGTCAACCAGATATCCCAACCTAATCTAGTCCCAGCATCCGGCCCATATCCCTCTAAACCCTTCCTATTCATATACCCATCCAGATGACTTAAATGTTGCAACTGTACTAGCCTCCACCACTTTCTCTGGCAGCTCATTTCATACATGTACCACCCTTTGCGTGAAAAAGTTGCTCCTTAGTTCTGGACTTCCCCCAGCACAGGGAAAAGACTGTCTATTTATCCTACCCATGCCCCTCATGATTTTATAAACCTCTAGAAGGTCACCCCTCAACCTCCGACCCTTCAAGGAAAATAGCCCCAACCTATTCAGCCTCACCCTATAGCTCAAATCCTCCAACCCTGGCAATATCCTTGTAAATCTTTTCTGAACCCTTTCAAGTTTCACAACATCCTATCAATAGGAAGGAGACCAGAATTGCACACAGTATTCCAAAGTGGATTTAAAGACATTTTTCTTAAGTAAAATGTAGCTCACATAGGAGTCATTGAGCACAGAAACAGACCCCTAACTCGTCCATGCTGACCAAAACTAAACTAGCCCACCATGCTTGCATTTGACACATATTCCTCTAAACATTTCCTATTCATGTGCCTTGTAAAAGTTAAAACTGTATCTGGACCCACGACTTCTTCTGGCAGTTCAATTGACATACGAACCACCTTCTGTGTGAAAACATTGACTTGTGTGATCATATAGGCTATGTTTTTATAGTTTCTTATGGTCTTGGGCAGAGCAGTTGCTGTACCAAACGGAGATGCATCTAGGTAGAATGCTTTCTATGGTGCATCTGTTTGTATGCTTTTTCCTATTCTATCACCCTGTGATCTGTATGCCCCTGTACATTCTGATCTACCTGAACTATAGGCAAAACAGAACTTTTCACTGTACTTGGGTACATTTCACAACAATAAATCAAATCATTCATCTCAGGGATCAGTCAAGTGAACTGTCTCTGAACTGGTTCCAACACATTCATGTCCTTCCTCACAAATAGGCAACCAAAACTACAGTGTACTCTAGCTGTGGTCCCACCAGTGCCCTCTACATCCTGAGCCAAATATTCTTACTCTTAAATTACTCTTGCAATAAACACAAACAAACCATTTATCATGCTAATTATTTACTGTATCTGCACACAGATTAAACTGAGACACCCAGATGTATTTTACATTATTGCAATTTTAAAATATACTTGTCTATTCTTCCTGCTAAAGGAACTGGGTCAGAATATCTCACATAGTTCATGTACAACATTTTGCCCACTCAGTTAAACTAAAACTCCTTATACATGTCATCCTATCAATTTTTACTTTGCCATCTATTCAGCCATGCAAATGATTAATGAATGTCAACACCTTCAGAAACACCATGTATTTCCTCTTGCACAGCACTTCATAGTTGCTAGCATTAAAATTTCTCTGCTATTGTTTGGCCAATTCATCTTATGATATGTAAGGTTGCTGAAAACTTGCCACCATCTTATGATTTAAGATTATCTTCATAGTTGTGGAAAAAATTGGCAAACTTGACCAACCATTTCTGCTTCCACATGATATTTGCTAACTGGAAACAGTACGGCCCCAAGCACCGAATCTTGAGGAAAGTAACTCTTTCCAGTTTAATTTAACTCTTCTGATAAAGCATTATTTTTTGACTCCAACTAACCATTCCTACAATGTTCCCTTCGAATCCTACAGCTTTGATTTTAACACAAGCTTAACACAAAGATCAATCTTTTCTATTTAGTTTCTATTAACACATGCTGAACATACAAGAGAGAGGATAAATAAGTCGACAGTGCAACACAGAAAACAAAATAAAATCAAATAAAAGTGACTTTTAGCTGACTAGATACATAATGACTTTCCTAAAAGCTACCAAGTGGAAACACCCATTTAGTCCAGCCATTCTCTGAAGTTTATCAACCAACACATGTAAAGTCTTTTTTTTTGGAAAGCTTACAGTTCTGAAAGCACAAAGATTGCACATTTATTAGCAAAAGCATACATTGCAAGGAAATGCAATCCATTATGTACCTGTTCGGTATGTCCCGTATATTATGGTTTGGACTGAAAACACAAAAATCAAAGCTAAATGTTTATTGAAGTTTTAGGCGTTTAAAAAAATCCAAATTTTTTACTATTTCCAAGAGACAAAATTAGACTTGAGCACAAAGGCTAATTTAGTACTGTGTAGTATTTTAAAAACATTTTCGGCGGAGGAGGTGGGGGGATGGAGAAAAAGGGGTTCACTATTGGAGGAATAAAATAGGAAGGCCACAGATAAGCTTCCTTACTCTACGATCAAAAACATTTTTTTAAAACCCAACATTTTGCAATATCTTCCAGAAATACATCGAGTTCAAAACAAGTCTCTGAATAAACACCCCAGCAGTACAAATACCATGCAACTGCTGATGGGCTCTGAATTACTCTCTCCACCTCCACAACTTTATGATGCAGAGGAATGTACCCTGACCACGTGACTTGTAATTCGAGAACGATCAACTTGCGACAAACAAGACAACCCAGCCTCTGCCGCCATCTTGTTTTGACGCATCTTTTAAAAAAAAAGTGTTTCTAAAAAAAGTTCAATTCCACACTGCTCTCGGCGGCAAGGGTAATTTGAAGATATGACAACGTTAAAGATAATCTCTTTTCTACAAAGCCGCGAATTAAATTCACCATGCAGACGCTCCTTACAGAGTGTAGTATAGCCCGCTCCCTATAATGGCGTCCAAATTAACAACTTCCTAAATCGAACTGATTTCGTGCGCTAAGCTCCACCTGCCTGCAGCAAGATAGCGTCATTAATAACCAATCTGCGCGGGCAGGGAACCACTTCACGACCAATGGTTAGCCAAAAGGGACGTCACTCACAGAAACACCTCAAGCAGCGAAACAATGTCCGTCTTTTCGGGCTAAAACGTGCGCCATTTTATATAATCTTAGCTGCAAAATCATACTTCACATTATCTGACTTTTTTTCTTAAAAAGCTTTGAAATATTCGCGATTTACGCTACAACTAACATGCTGATTTTCACCTTTAACCAAAAAGAAGCACCAGTTTACGTTAACCCTGGTTGACATTTTCTTCAACCCGCTCACACCACAGCCAAAAACGAACTGCCAAAGCTAGTGAACTCCTTCACGGGTTTCTCTGTACGCATGCGTCCTGAGCTCCCCGCCCTTGTCCACTGCCCCGTGAGCCCCGTAGGACGACGTTCCGTAGCCGCCATTTTCCAAAGAAGGGGAGTAAATGGTACACAGATAGCAACAGATCCCAGAGAGACTAACCAAAAAAAATCTAACTGTGGATTAAATATTCTGTAGGGGTTACTCCTCTGTTTTATGTTGCCGAAAGAAGACTATTGAGTTTAAGTTATAGTGCCAGTGTTGTTGGGTGATCACAATATATAGGACTATTTGTGTATTTACGTTGATTTGGAGATTATATTGCATTGTTTTGGTTTGGCAAAACGAGTTTAACGGAGTATTTCCGTCGGCTTGGTGGACTCTTCAGGTAAGATGATATTATATGGCATCTGTCAAAAGTATTTTGTAAAGAAATGTATAATTGAAGGAAAATATGCGATGATTCCCTCCCCCTCTCCTCCCCTCTGTTGCGACTGAGGTGGTAGGTTTGGTTACAGACTGACAACGCGAAATATGGCGGGTTTAGTGAACCGTTTTTCTTAATTGAAGAGATTACTGTCCATAACAAGACTTTTCCTCATTTTGAACACATAAAATGAATATATTAGTACATATTGATGTTGTAAAATGCATTTTGTCAAATTTTCAATTCCCGTATTCTTCAACTTTGGTCTCACTTGGACTTTTATAAATAAACATTTCCGTTTTACTCCATTTTAGTTTTTATAGTGAACAGAAACGTGCCTATGATATATTCTCTGTTTGGCGCGTACTGTCACCTTTCAGATAGAATACCTAGCAACGGCTAATGTTTAGAAATATAATGCGACGTAAATGCTTAAGTATTTCTCAAATTCTAGACTTTTTGAAATATTCTTAAGTAAATACGTCTACATTTTAGATCAGTAATTTTAAATATAGTTCTGTAATTACGTAAGATAATTACATTTAACCTGTACTATATGTAATACATAACGTACTTCGAATTCTAGATGGGAAGGTGGACCACTGCAAACGTGGAACCAAAACATCCTGGGGGAGGGTGGACTTGTTTATCATTGGAATTTATTTGGATCGGGATTGGAAATTTTCCACTGTACAACAGATTTTATTTAATATTCATAGTATTTAAATTGACATTGTTAGTTTTGAATAGGCTGTTGTGTAATATTCCAAATATTCGTCTTGGGGGGGGGGGCGGCTGGACAAGGGGAGGTTTTTTAAGTTAAGGACGTATAGTTAAGTAAAGAATACATTATTTCCAAGTTCGTATACGTTTTACTGAGAATTATTTATGACAAGTGACAGGTTTGGCCATTTGAAAAAATCGATTTGGCTCAGCTCAGTCATCCTTGAAACCGTTTATGTTTAAAAATAGTTAAAATTTGTTAGTCGTCCCATAAAGTGCATGAGGAAATTGGTTATTACCTTTAAAGTGTGAACCTACTCTTTTGTCCTTTGCTCTGTCAGGAAAAATGGCGGACATTTGGTATTATAGTAAATCTAATTCACTTGGGTTCTCCACACCCCATGCGGCGCTCGTATCGTTTACCTCAAGTTATTGCAATGTTGGAAGCTGATTGCAAACGAAAAATAACATTTTGGTTTAAATAATACATCGTTTTAGGTTGTGTTCATTTTTTTGGAATATGTAAACGGCTTTCAAGAAAATTATTACCATTTTGAGAAATTAATTGCATCGTGCCATTTGGAACCCAAATTCTATATGGCTCATCTGAATTTTAGGCCATTTCTATCTTCTGATTAGTCTTGAGTATTTCATAGACTGTGATCACTGGTTACTTTAATACTGAAAGCAAGTTGGCTTGCTATTAATAGTTTAATGTGTTAAGTATTCTAACTCGGAATTGGGTATTGAGTTTTATTCTATCATTTATTAGTAACTCTGGTGCATGGCTGATAGTTACATCCTGTGTGCTTTAAAAAGTTTACAAACCAAAAACACCTAACAGTTGCACAGTGTAATAGTTTTAATAAAGGCACAGAGGCAATTAGATTATTGTGTAAGCGTGCTAAGGTTATATTTATGTGAAGGCTTCAAAATGTTAGACTCAACATTTTATTTCTTTTGAAAGTATATTTTTAATGGGTAAAATTGCCAACCATGAAGGTGTCACAGGGTCACAACATCAAACATTGAGCCATTAATAAATTCACATACCTGAATTTAATATAGAGACTATTTTGTACTTTTATTTTCAGAGACAAAAATTATAGTCATGATTTGAGTACTATAAATTAACCCACTGTTATTAAACTATAGGTGTCAAAATGTAAGTGTAATTGTGCTACCATGATTTTCGAACATGCATGTTGTGAGAATAGACCAGCTTGCACAGAAGATACTGATCCGCTTAGATCAAGCAGAAATAGTATAAATTCCCCTACAAGTAGGTCAGTTACAAATAATTTTCAGTATACTTTGTTAAATATTGATTAATAATTATTGTCATTGTAGTTAAATCAGATTCTTGGGACTGTCAAAGATTCTTGGTGAGCACAACTGCACAATTCTTAAGGTAAAAGTGAGGACTGCAGATGCTGGAAATTAGAGTCGAGAGTATGGTGCTGGAAAAACACAGTAGGTCAGGCAGCATCCGAGGAGCAGGAAAATCAATGTTTTGAGCAAAAGTCCTTCATCAGGAATGATGAAGGTGCACAATTTTTAAACTGCTTGAATTGTTGCAATCCTGCTTCTAATAATGAGTTTTCAATTCATTCATCAGTCGTGGGTGTTACTGACAAGCCAGTATTTAACTCCCATCTTTAATTGTCCTTGAAAAGATAGTATGGTGGGGTGCCATCTCAAACTACTAGAGCACATTATGATGAAGGTATTCTCCCAGTGCCGTAAAGGGTAAAGTTGCATGAACAGCAATGTATTGGGATAGCGAATGGTTTGGAGGAGACTACTAGTTGGAGGTACCTGCCTGATGGCTTTCAAGTTGCAATTTGAGAGATATTGTCAAATAAGCTTTAGTAAGTTGCTGGAATGCATTTTGTATTTAGTAAACACATTGCAGTGTAACAGCAGTGGAAGAAATGGGTGTTGAATAAGGTGCAAGTCAGCAAACTGCTTTGTACTGGATTGCATTTAATCTCTCTTGGAATAGTTGAGCCAAAGTCATCCAGACAAATTGAGAGTATCTCACATGACTTGTGCCTTGTTCCTTTTATTCTGTTTTAATAAGACCCATGACACACCTGCATTGTTGTAAAAGTTTTACTGCAAGAGTTTGTACTATTGATGATTATAAAGATTTGACTGTAGGGAGATGGAGGCATCAGCAGAATTTCCTGTCTAATATCCGGAGACTCACTTGATACTAATCTGTAGGAATTCTGACTGATTTTTCTTACTAGCTGATGAGACTGGTATCAGTTGTAGCACCCTAATTGTAACACTTATATTTTAGTGACAAGAGTAGGTCACTGACTGGGAGTTCTGCAGCAAGTAACCCACTCCTGACTCTTCCATTGTCTACAAGACAGTCAGAAAGTGTGACGAATGCTCCCAATTTGCCTGGATGAGTACATCTTCAGTAATACTCAAGCCTCCCAATATCGAGGACAAAGCAGTGCACATGATCAGCACTCGACCTTAAACATGTACTCCACCATCTTTGCAGAAGGGCAGCAGTGTGTACTATCTGTAAGATGTTTGATAGCAACTTGTCAATGATTCTTAGCAGCATCTTCCATGTGTAATGTCTACCAGTGAGAACAAGCAGGTGCATGGGCATGTCATCATCTGGAAGTTCCCTTTCAAGTCACACTTCATCCTGTCATACTATGTGTCACTGGGTCAAAATTTTGGCATTCCCTAACAGTGTTATGCGCATTCCTTCATGATATGGACTCCTGTGATCCAAGAGAGTGGCTCATTAGAATAGAAGTTCCACCATCACGTACTTTTACATGAAAAAATAGTGAAAAGCTTTGTAAGTCACCTGACCACGGCACCTTCATCAATGACAGAAGTTGTAATAATAACACAAAAATGTGAAATTAAGACACAGTTTATCGCAGTTCACTTGATGGCTGTTGGGCTCGTGGAAAGCTAATTTAGGAATGATGCAATACCCTGAAGAAGCATCCAGGACGAGAACACCATGCTGGGCTGAGACCACCATTTTTAGATGAAATCGTCTGCCAGGCAACTGGAATGTATGGTACTTGGATGCCGAAGACGAAGGAGACCGTCATCCCAGGCCGAGACCACCTTTGTCTTCCTCCAGAAGCCCGTGCTTAGTTGCAGATGTGGAGCCGTGTTTGGCTTTTCCTGGCGTAGCTGCCGATGCTGTTGGAGCCCTCCTCCTTCACCCACCATTTTCCAGGCTTAAATGGAAATGAAAAAAAGTCACCACCACCTTAAGCAATCGAGTGTGGGTGACAAATGCTCACATCTCTTCAACTAATTTTTTTTTGTATAGCAATAACTGTTTGGCAGCTAACAGCTGATTGCCATTGCCACACCAAATATTACTGATACCCATCTGACCAACAGGAAAATCTGCTGAATTGATGTATATTTTAAATTAATATTGGCACACAGTTTACTGGACTGAGATATCTCTGAGCTTGTGCTGATTTTTGTTTTGCATAACTTCCAGCTTCACTTATATTTTGTGCTCAAATTGCTGACAGTGCAAATTGATAGTGAGATCCGTAAGCATCTTTGAATTTGGTTAATGACTGCATTGTTCATTTATCTCTTTAAAAATGAAATTTAAGAGCAAAGAAAGAAAAAGATTCCCACAAGGATGCAACATGAATTCTGGTAAGATAAAATACAGAAAGATAAATAGAGGGGGAACAAAAAATTGGAATAAGAGAGAGGCTGTTGGAACCTTAATCTCATCATGTATAAGATCCTTAAGTCATGAAATAGCAGTCCTAACCAGCGAGTTTAATTTGCATTTGCATTGCAAATCCAGCAACTTCTTGAAATTAATTGGGAGGTTGATGGCAAACTCTCTTTCAAACTAGGCTAACTGATTTATTCATATTGTCAAGCAGCTGCAACCTTCTATGCTGCAACTTATCTTCCAAAGAAATTCAAGTTTTAGGCTATTCATTTTTTGTACAAAAGATATTGGTCAGTCCCCATATCAAGCTTGGGTCAAGGTCAAGTGTATCTTTCAAGAGTTGAAGGGTGAACCTAACTGGGTTTGGAGCACCTGAAAGTCAAACCTTTTTTTTAATCTAATCTTTTCATTTCATGTTATTTCTGGTAAAGAGAAAAATGCACAGTAAATTAGCAGCACAGTAGATTTGGTTTGAAGGTAGGAGTTTGCAGTACGGGTGATGAAGACCTGCAGTGTAAACAACTGGAACTGGTGGGAAAGCTGTCATTACAGTTAACAGATTTACTCAGCTATGTGTGTTTTGAAATGAGTTTGGCAATTTATAGTGAAAAGGACTAACACATATTTGTGCAAATATCAGATTTTTAAAATAACCATGGCTATCATTTCAGAGGAATGCTACTTAAATAACTTTGAGTCCTAAAGTGGATTTGCTTCAAAAGTATCCAAAATCATAGTTGCAGTTTATTTTAAAAGTCAAGGTGTAGATAAAACACACAGCTCAAGGAAATAAACCTGCCATTAATACTTTCATAACTCAGTTAGGCAGCATATGCACTCAAACCAATTCATTTTCACTTAGACAAATCTACAGCAGGTACTAAACATTTCCTGTACAGAGATAGTTATGGGTAGGTTGAATAGTTGTAATTTTTTTACCTGGGTGAAAATGTTAAGGGACATAGGTTTAAAGTGAAAGGGAGCATGGTTAAAGGAAATGTACAAGGCAAGTTTTTTTTAATGCAGAGTAAGCCTGTAATGTCATTCTTGGTGGTTGGGTGATTTTTAAGTAGACACAATTGCAATGTTAAAAAGGCATTTAAATAGACATATGACCATTGCAGCTGAAAATGTGTTGCTGGAAAAGCGCAGCAGGTCAGGCAGCATCCAGGGAACAGGAGAATCGACGTTTCGGGCATAAGCCCTTCTTCAGGATGCTGCCTGACCTGCTGTGCTTTTCCAGCAACACATTTTCAGCTCTGATCTCCAGCATCTGCAGACCTCGCTTTCTCCATATGACCATTGCAGGGAGGTGGGATAAGTTTGGAATGGTGTAGTGTTTGGCACAGACACGCTGGACAGAAGGGCCTGTTCCTGTGCTGTGCTGTTTTAATGTACCCAATAAACTATTTAGTTTTCAACTGTAGATGGGTGTAAGGAATGCACTTCCTTCATGATTATTTAGATAAATAGAGCTTATCTGCCTCCTTCAGTTCTGGAGGTTATGTTGCAGCTGGAAGCACTTAGTTTGGATCAGAATATTTTTCATTTATTTGGTTTGTCACTTGAAGTGAGTTAACAAAAAAACCAAAAATGATTTGTTATATAGGTTATGAAACATAATTTATGTGTAATGCTCATTGCTGATAAGCAAAACAATCAGGTTCTTTCAAGTACTTGGATAAAAGATTACATAAAGTGTGACATAGGATGTATGATAGAGAAGCTGCTCATTCACTCAATCAGCCCATGTCTGTATTTTTGCTCAACTTAAACTTCCTTCTCATAATATTATTCTCCGAAAATTATCACCATAACACTCTTTTTGCCTCCTCTAAAATGCATTTATAGCATTCCCTTCAATTACTCCCTGTACTAGTAAGTTTCATTCTTTCACCATTCTTTGGTTTAAAAAAAAAGTCTTCTGAATTTCTTATTGGATTTCTTGATGACTATCTTCTGTTGTTGGTCTATATTTGGCCTCTTCCCATTGCTGAAATCAAATTTTCTGCATCCGTCAAAACATTTTATAATTTTAAATTCCTCTGTCTTCAGTATTCATTTTTAAAAGTATGTTATTGGACACAATACTGAGTTACTGGAATCTGTGAAGATAGTGGGTATAACTTTGCCAATCACTGAATGATAACCCATCCTGGAGGTTCACTGGATCTTCTAAACCACAAGAACAAATTGAACTGTTATGTTTCTCATCTAAATTACTCAATTGGAATTCTGTATTGTGGAACCAAATTACCAAAACTGCCAATGTTAGTCAGAAAACATCGCAGTTCTAGCAGTTAAACCACCAGTGTGTTGTTTCATAAGTTCACAGTGTCTGTAACACAAACGCCAAAGCTTTAAAGATCTTTTCTCTGTCGAATTTGAAATCCCTTTCAAGTAGCATTTTCACCCAGAAATCTGCCCCTTTTATATTACCGAACTTCAAATATTTTACGAGGTGTTATAACAAATTTTGGTAAGCTGACATGAAAGCAATAAAATGCTGGAAATACAGGTCAAGCCCATGACGAGAAAAGACAAGTTGAGATTTTGGGTGCATGCCCTTAATGGGAACATGTTTAGGAAAGGATCTAGACTGAACTGTCATAAACATTTCTCTCCATAAATTCCAACTTACCTGCAACATACCTCCAACTTCTTTTTCAGGCAAGTGATAAATCCCATGTGAACCCAGCAGAAACTCTCTCAAATATTTGTGTATTTCGCAGTTATCAAGTATTTCTGCTGTATTATTAGTTTCCACAGAACATGATGTTACTTAATATTTTTTGTCAAATTCAATGACTAGTAAATAAAATGGCATATCTGAATGGGGTGTACCGTTGTTCAACTGAGCAATATTGTGCAGGTTTGAGTAGGCTGTACAATAAGTAATCATACTTTTGCAATAAATTTCTTTTGGAAAACAATAGTTTTAACTTATTGTGGTTTTTAATTAACTTTATGAGCATATGATGAAATAGGAAAAGCAAGGACATTCAGAACTGGCAGGTTGTACACAATTTTCTGTACTATGCTGTACTTTCGATCATGATGGTTATAGCACTGAAATTTTATAAAATGTTCACTACCTGAGCATCATAAACCACGCTGGCACTTCAGGACAGTGTTGAACATTGTTGGTAATATTACCTTTCAGCCATTAAACTGAGGTCTTGTTCAGTGTAAAAGATCCTATGATGCTTTTCAAAGAAAAGCCTTTGTGGGGAAAACAAACTGCAACAATATGAGGCAGGAACTGGAGAATGTTGATTGGAGGTGAGAATGTGTATAGAGTATAAGCAGGTAGGGAAAGAGTTAAGTTATGAGTTTTGTGAAACAAGAGCTTCTTGGAAATACTTTTCCTGCCAGTTTTCACATTAGCCAAGTAATTTTTGAATAACCTGAATGAGGTACCTGAGAGTTTGATTTTAGGACCATTGATTTTTTTTTATAATTGACTGAATTGTTTACGCAGTGCAATTTAGAAGTTCATAGATTGTATAAAACTTGATAATGTCATAAATCGTGAAGAGTAACAGATTTCAAGACAACTGAGAATTGAAATAGGCAGACACGATTTAGAGTAGTTAAACATGTGACTGTCTTCATACTGATAACCATCTTGGCAAGGAAAGAATGAGAGAGGAAATGCAAAGATACTTTCAGCAGCTAACATAGTCTCTAGAGTTTCTCCATTCACAGCTAAAGCACGCCTTTGGACCATCGCCCACCCCTCCACAGCCTGATCCAACGGATTCAATCAGCTCCTCAGTCATGAGCACGAAAAGTGAAGAAGCTAACAACAGTGAAGAGGTGGTTGGTATGCTTTTTGTCAGTAGCCTTCCTATGGACATTAAACCACGTGAGCTTTACCTTGTCTTTCAATCATTTAAGGAATATGAAGGTGGGTGATCGAGCTAACATCAAAACAGCCAGTTGGCTTTATTACATTTAACAGCAGAGCGAGAGCAGAAGCTGCAAAGAATACTGCATTCATCTAGCCTGCAGTTGCAGCTGCTGCACTGCACACTCAGATGCACTGTAATCCTCCATCTGAAGCATCTACAGAAGGATGGAAGTCTCATCAGTTTTGTGAAGCATTTAACTGCCCTTATCCAAGAATCCACATTTCTCAGAGGAGTGATGCAGAAAGACAGGTTGAATTTGTTTTCAGGTTGGACTTTACTAAAGGAGATTTTGGAGAACTGGCTTGTTTCCACTCAGCTTGGAGGGGATGGAGTGGTCACTAAACGACTGTGGATTTAAGAACTTTTCTGATGAACTTTTCCCACATGGGAGGATTCTTCAAACTCTGTTTACTCTAACTGACTAGTAATTTTTGTTGTTATAATCATTGTATGCTGTGTCAATAACTTGCTTAAATGCTGTCAGTCTTATGAAAGCTGGCAATGCCATCTCTGTAGTTATCATGAAATGCTAAAAGGAGACATTGAGAACATAAGGTATACGCAGGTAGGGAAAGAGTTAAGTTCTGAGTTTTGTGAAGCAAGAGGTTCAGCTGAGCATGACACAGATCAGATAAGAGCTTGCAGTTAACAATGGGGTGCTAGAGGCAAGGGTAATGGGTTTTAACAGGGTGAAAAGCATTCATTATGCGAAGCCAGTTAAGGTTAAGAATATTGATTGTGTAACAGCAGATGGCTTAATGTTTACTCTTGACACTTGCTGATTGTAATGGTCACCCAGTTAATATGTACGTTTGCTAATCTGGATGCTCCTCCGTGTAAAATGACTATATAATTCATTTAAGAAACTGCCGTTCAAAAGAAGAAGACCGAGAACTCATGGCCCTGTGCACGTGGGTGATGGGTCTCTCTTCCTTCAGGGCCCAGAATAAAGATGAAGGAGGTAAACTATACTGTGTCTCTGAATGTTTTGCTTCGACTGAAGGGGGGAAATGGGACGACAGTGTGATGACAGGCAGCTTTTTGAGGATAAATCCACATCAGACATGTGGGCATATTTCAAGTGGAAGTAGATAAGAATTCAGGAGTGGCACATTCCTGCAAAAATGAAAGATAGATATGACAGGTTACGTGAACCTTGGATGACCAGGGATGTTATGACCTTGGTCAAAAAGAAAAAGGCAGCATATGTAAGTTTTAGGAGGGCAGAAACTAACAAACCCTTGGTGTATATAAGGAAATTAGGAAAGAACAAAGGAATTAGAAAGGCTAAAAGGGGTCATGAAAAGTCGTGAGCAAACAGGTTAAAGGAGAATCCCAAGGCTTTTTATACATATATAAAATAAGGAAGAGGTTAGTCAGGGAAAGGGTTGGCCCACTCAAGGATAAAGGAAGGAATGTTTGGTGTGGAGACAGAGGGGTAGGTGAGTTCCTAAATGAATACTTGGTGTCAGTATTCACCAGAGAGAAGGAACTGGTGGGGGATGGTCTCAGGGAAGGGTGTGCTGAATTTCTAAGTCAGGTTGCTACTCAAAAGGAAGAGATGTTGTGCGTCTTATAAAGTATTAAGATAGATAAGTTCCTGGGTCCTGATAGGGTGTTTCCCAGAATATTGAGGGAGGCAAGACAACAAATTGCTTGAGTATTGACAGACATCCTTATGGCAAAAGTGAGGACTGCAGATGCTGAAGATCAGAGTCTAGATTAGAGTGGTGCTGGGAAAGCACAGCAGGTCAGGCAGCATCCGAGGAGCAGGAAAAGCAACATTTCTGGCAAAAACCCTTCTTCAGGAAAGAAGCTTTTGCCCGAAATGTTGATTTTTCCTGCTCGGATGCTGCCTGATCTGCTGTGCTTTTCCAGCACCACTTTAATCTAGACATCCTTATGTCTTCTTTGGTTGCAAATAAACTCCCTGTTGGAGAAGAGCCAGTGTCCCGTTATTTAAAAAAAAATAGGGATAATCCAGGAAATTACAGGCTTGTGAACCTCTGGTGATAGGGAAATTTATTGGAAAAGATTCTCAGAGATAAGATCTGTACTCGCTTAGAAGCAAATGGATTTATTAGCAATACAGTATGGTTTTGTGCTGGTGAGGTCATGCCTCACTAACTTAATTGAGTTTTTTGAGGAGGTGACGAAGATGATTGAGGGAAAAACAGTCGGAGTTGTCTACATGGACTTCAGTAAAGCCTTTGGCAAGGTCCCTCATGGCAAACTGGTACAAAATGTGAAGTCACGTGGTGTCTGGGTGAGCTCGCAAGATGTATACAGAATTGGCTTAGTCATAGGAGATAGAGGGTAGCATTGGAAGGATGCTTTTTGGAATGGAAGGTAGTGACTAGTGGTGTTCCACGCGGATCAATGTTGTGACCTCTACTGTTCGTGGTCGACATAAACGATATGGAGGAAAACGTGGCTGGTGTAATTAGTAAGTTTGCAGATGACACAAAGATTGCTGGAGTGGAGTTGTGGATAGTGAAGCAGTTTGTCAGATGATATAGCAGGATAAAGATCAGTTGGAGGCATGGGCATAAAAATGGTAAATGGAGTTGAATCCAGACAAATGTGAGGTGATGCATTTTGAAAGGTCAAGAACAGGTGGACGTTATACAGTAAATGGCAGAACCCTGAGGACAATATTGATATGCAGAGGGATCTAGATGTGCAGGCCCACAGATCACTGAAGGTAGCAGCACAAGTAGTTAAACAAAAAGGCCTATGGCATGCTTGCCTTCATTGGCAGGACCATTGAGTATAAAGATAGGCAACTTATGCTGCAGTTTTATAGAACTTTAGTTAGGCCATAGTTGGAATCTTGTGTGTAGTTCTGGGCACCACACTGCTAGAAGGATATGGATGCTTTGGAGAAAGCACAGGAAAGGTTTACCAGGATTTTGTCTGGTATGGTAGATTTTAGCTATGAAGAAAGGTTGGCTAAATTGGGTTTGTTTTCACTGGAATGCAGGTGATTGAGGGATGATGTGATAGAAGTTTATAAGATTGTTAATGGCATAGATAGAGTGGAAAGTATGAGACTTTTTCCCAAGGTAGAGGGGTCAATTACTTGGGGCACAAATTCAAGGTGGAAGGGGGTGGAGTTTACAAGCGATGTGCTGTGCGAGACAGGTTTTTCACACAAAGGGTGGTGAGTGACTGGAATGCGCTGTCAGGGGAGGTGGTGGAAGCAGACACAATAGTAGCATTCATGAAGCACCTGGATGAATAAATGAATAGGAAGGGACTAGAGGGATGCAGAATCCTGTAAGTGAAGACAGTTTTTGTATGGAAGGGCAAAATGTGTCAGTGCAGATTTGGAGGGCCAAAAGATCTCTTACTGTGCTGTGTTGTTCTTTAGTTCTTTGTTTGTTTCTTTGTTCAACTTTGATCACGGTCATTTTCACTCGTTTAACCATGTGGGTGAAGGCAGAGAGACAGTAGAGGGGTCGTAATGTCACTGGACTAGAAATCCAGAACGCCAGGCTGATATTCTGAGGTGGGTTGAAATCCCACCATGGCATATGATGAAATTTAAATCTGATTTAAAAGGCTGGATTTAAAATGTGCCTGAATTGTGACCTCGTAACCACTATTGATTATTGTAAAAATCCATCTGGTTCACAAATGTCCTTTTGTGGAAGGAAATCTGTCATCTTGGTTGGCCGATTTGTAATTCCAGGCACAGCAATGTGATTGATCTTAGTTCCTCTGAATTAGTCGAGTAAGCCACTCACTTGCACCAAACCACTACATTATCAAGTCGAAAAAAATGAATAACCTGAGCGTCAGAAACAAAAACAGCATACGTAACTATGTTGACTCTGCAAAGTTCTCTTCACCAGCATCTGGGTGCTTGTTCTAAATAAGGCGAGGTTTCCTATGGACGAGGCAAGTAACAGTCTGATGCCAACATCATTATCCCTAGGTATGTCCTGTCTCATTGGTGGAACAAACCCACCAGGAAGAAGTTGCCTGTGGAACCCACATGGTTAGTTGTGGACCTCATGATATTTCATGGCATCAGCCAAACATGGGTAAGGAAACCTTCTAATTAGCACTTACTGACCCCTGTTGGCTAATGAATCAATATCCTATGTTAAACACCACTTGGAGGAAACTTGGGTGAGGGGACTTCAATGTTTATCACCATGTGTGGCTCGATTGCCCTACTCACTGAGCGACCCGAATGCTCGAGGACATAACTACTTACTTGGATCTACAGCAGATGTTGATAACGAGCAAGAAGAAAAACACTTACTTGATCACATTAACCTACTTGTTGCAATTGTATCTGTCCATGACATGATTGGTGCAAGTCCTCCTGGAGGCAAAGTCTCATGTTCACACTGAAGTTATCCTGAACCATGTTGTGTGGTACTATCTTGGAAAATCCCTTGAGTGTGGAAATAAACCATTTGGCCCATCAAGTGATGGGCTGACCCTCCAAAGAGCATTCCACTCACACTTAATACCTAACCCTATTCCCATACCATGGCTAATCTGCCCAGCTTGCATGCCATGGAGCAATTTCGGATGGACATCCACCTAAACTGCCAATTAATGGACTGTGGGAGGAAACCAGAGCGCCTAATGAAAACCTATACATTGGGGAGAATGGGGAAACTCCACACAGGCTGAGATTGAATTTGGGTCCCTGGCATTGCGAGGCAGCAGTGTTTGCCACTGCGCTGCCCATGCTAAATGTTATAGATATAGAACAGGTCTAATAATTCAAAATTGGGTTTACATGAATCTGAGTCATCAGTAAAATTTTATTGACGCACAATCAGTACATCCATAGCTCAGCATGTCTGCTACTCTACAATTACTATCAAACTGGGAAATAAATGTGGTTCAATGAAGCAGCCAAGAGCAACACCCAGATGAGATTGATGGGATAGTGGTCTCTCATCATGATCCAGCTCCAATAAACAATATTATATATGGCACTGCTCATGATATTGATTATTAATCTTTCTCGGAGGGATTTGGATAAATGGGGAAAGTGGTGATGTCTTGCTAGTGCAGTACAAAGACCTTTTGGAGTTTGGATTATGAAGTGTTCTAACAGTAAGTAATGAAACCGGAGGGGAAGAAGAAATAATAAAGTTTATTGGAAATCTAGGTGACTTTTAAGAAAAAAAACTAATTGCAAATATTTGCTTATGTATGTATTATGACCAAATGTTTATACTTGACACCAGCCTCCTCCCATATTAGTTCATTTCACCCCACCAAACATACCTTTGCTTTTCTCCCTCAACTTCCCTAAATTGCATCTGTTATTTGCCTCAGTCAACTCATACTTGTACGATCTACATTCTTACATTGAATTAAGAATAAAATTATCGAAGTTTTATATACTGCGTTTTAACATCGAAAATATCCGAGGTCTGTCTAAAAATACACCCAGATCAAAATAGACACTCAGCCAAGGAAGGACACAGTAGGAGGGGCAAGCAGAAGTTTCAAGAAGGATAGTTTTTGTTAAAAGGAGGAGAGTAACCTTGCAAATGAATTTTAGAATGGTCAGGCATAGGCTTTTGTTTGAAGGTGTATTTGCACATGGCACAGAGAGAGATTGGTACCTGCATCAGACTTCAGGATGACTGAAAGTTTTATTGATTATCAAGCTGGAGATATTTACGTGCATGACAGGTTAGTGAGGCCATAAAGAGAGATAAATACATCTAGGAAAACCTTTTACTTGGAACTGTTGGTGGATCAGTTAGTGTATAAGTTGGTAAAGACAGAATTAATAGTGAGTGGAACTTGATATGGAATAAGAAATTGGCTGAAAGTTTTTGGGAAGACTCAGGTTTACAAGGTAGAAACTGACCATACAAATATTTGAATAGTTAGTTCTTCAGTCACCTCAGATTGTAACAATTGCAATGTTACTTTTACAGCATTCAAAAATTTAAAATTGCAAATTAGTTAAATCAACCCTAATAAGAATTTAAGTTTAATATAGAACTGTATGATTAAAATTGCAAGTATATTTGTGGTTTGCCGTTGACACCTCTGATATAAGTAGTAAATCATTCGTACAAATACTTGTCAGAGGAGTTTACCTCTGTAACTGGTGTTTACCATGACAGCAGTCAAAAATATGGATAATAAAAGGCTGAGTGAAATAGGATTCCTGACTCTGTGTACTAAGTCAGTCAAATGTTCTGAAACTTCCCTAGTCGCTAGATAAAGAATTTGTGTTGAAGTAATTGGTTGGTCTAAATAGCATTGAAAGCCAGATGCTCTTACCAAGACAATCCCTGTCCTATTTCTGAAGCTCACATGAATTTAAGGTGCAATGACCCAAATGTGCTCAGATTAATACCAAGGGGACGGTGGGCGGCACGGTGGCACAGTGGTTAGCACTGCTGCCTCCCAGCGCCTGAGACCCGGGTTCAATTCCCGCCTCAGGCGACTGACTGTGTGGAGTTTGCACGTTCTCCCTGTGTCTGCGTGGGTTTCCTCCGGGTGCTCCGGTTTCCTCCCACAGTCCAAAAGATGTGCAGGGTCAGGTGAATTGGCCATGCTAAATTGCCCGTAGTGTTAGGTAAGGGGTAAATGTAGGGGTATGGGTGGGTTTCGCTTCGGCGGGTCGGTGTGGACTTGTTGGGCTGAAGGGCCTGTTTCCACACTGTAATGTAATGTAATGTAATGAAAACTACACTTTCATTCATGTAAAGCACTGATTAATTTTTTTAAGGTGTTTCTCAAACTATCTGTTAAAGCATTGGTTTGTAGAATTATTTAGAGTTGAAGCTGACTCCAAAATACAGGTCTGTACTCCAATTGACTAGGCTGATCAGCGACCACATGTTCTGTGGAGTATGTGAACTGCTAGGCTTTTGTAATGGATTGCATTATAGACCATAAATTATGGACTCTTCTGTCCTTGTACTCACTCTGAAAGATTCCATTTCTGGTTCCTTTCAACAAGGATGATCCCTAACCAACTGATGAGTACAGATTTAAGTGCCCGTAAATGGACAAGAGGTAGAGAGCATGATGAACAGCACAACTTAAAATTTGACAAGTACACTGTTCTCAAACAAATAAGGTGCAGGTGAAGACCTTTCGGCCCTCAAGGCTGCCTTGCCATCTAATAAGACCATGGCTGATCTGGTTGTTACCTAAAATCTACATTCTTACCTAGCTCTGGTAACATTTCAACCCCTTGCTTACCAAAATCTATTCATCCCTGCCTTAAAAATAATCAGACTCTGGTACTCTGCTTCTATCACCTTTTTATGATCCTTAGTGAGGGGAGAAAAAGGTTTCTTTGTCCCTGTTTTAAATTGATAACCTCTCATTTTTAAACAGTGACCCCGAGTTCTTGATTCTCCCATGAAAGGAAACATTCTCTGCAAACATACTGTGCCAAGATCCCCTCAGGATCTTGTATGTTCAGTCAAGTCAACCTGACTGTTCTGAACTTGAGCAGATACAAACCTAACATGTCCAACCTTTCCTCGTAAGGCAAACTGTATGTTGCAGCTATTCGTCTGATAAACCTTCTCTCAACAACAAATCAGCAATCAATTCTGCCCATAGTTTGGACTCATCAAAGTGACTGTGCAAGTTGAAGGTGCTGAAGCTCACTAACTTGATTTGCTACTCTGCAAATCAATCAAGCGATGGATAGATGAACATGTTTATGAATTCATTAATTAATAGCTTTTCTTGCAGTCAGCTATTTTGATATCTGCTTTGGTAGCTCAAGAAGTTTGCAGGAAAGTTGAAATATACTTCAGATATCCAGACCCGTGTATCAGGTTTACTTGCTGCCAACTGCTTAATTCAAGCACCTGACAGATCCGTTACAAATAATTGCACCAACTGAAAGACTGATTTTCACCTCGAGGTGCTGAGTTACAGGACAGAATTGCCACTTTGCACTGTTTACTTTGTAGCAGAAATATAGTAAAAAACCAAGTAGGGTCAAATGGTATAGAATCTCTATGGGTAGAATTGAGGAACCGCAAAGGAGTTATGTACAGGTCTCCAAACAGTTTTCAGAAGCTGGGGCACAAGATACAGCAATAGATAGAAAAGATGTGTAGAAAAGGCAAAGTTACAGTGATCATGGGGAGATTTAATATGCAGTCGAACTGGAAAAATTAGGTTGGTAGTGGATCGCAAGAAAAGGAATTTGTAGAATGTCTGAGGTGGCTTTTTGGAGCAGCTTGTCATGGACCGCATTCGGGACCAGACAGGAATGGATTTAGTGTTGTGCAATTAGGCAGACTTGATAAGGGAGCTTAAGATGAAGGAACCTTTAGGAGGCAGAGATCATAATATGATTGAATTTACTCTGCAATTTGAGAGGGAGAAGAGAGAATCAGATGGTGCGACAGCAATGGCAGAAGTTTCTGCGAGTAATTCAGGAGACATAGAGATTGATCCTGAGGAAAAAGAAGCATGGTACAGTGAGGATGAGACAGCCATAGCTGACCAGGGAAGTCAGGGATAACATGAAAGCATTTAATGTGGCAAAGAGCAGTTGGAAACTAGAGGATTGGGAAGCTGACAAAGGCTAGCAGAGGGCAACTAAAAAAAAGTAAGGAGGGAGAAGATTAAATATGAGGGTAAGCTAGCCAGTAACACAAAGGAAAACTCTTAGGAGTTTCTTTAGATATATAAAGGACTAAAAGAGGCAGAAGCGGACATGGGACTGCTGGAAAAATGACACTGGAGAGATAGTAGTGGGGAACAAGAAAATGGTTGAGGGACTGAATAACTATTTTGTGTCAGTCTTCATGGTGGAAGACAAGTGTAATATCCCAAAAAATCAAGAGAGTGAGGGGGTAGAGCTGAGTGTGGTTGCCATTACCAAGGAGAAGTTCTAGAAAAACTGCACGGGCTGCAGGCGGATAAATCACCTGGACCAGATGGGCTGTTTCTCACAGTTGTAAGGGAGATAGCTGAAGGGATAGTGGAAGTGTTAATGGTGATCTTTCAGCAATGACTTAGAGTCAGGGAGGGTCCCAGAGAACTAGAAAACTGCGAACCTGACACCCTTGTTTAAAAAGGAAGTAAGGCAAAAGACGGAAAATTACAGACCAAATAGGCTAACCTTGGTCATGAGTAAGATAGCAGAATCCCTTGTGAAAGATGAGATTTCTGAATATTTGCAAAATAAGGGCCCATGGTGTTAGAGGTAAGGTGCTAGCATGGATAAAAGCCTGGCTGTCTGGCAGGAAGCAGAGAGTCGAGATTAAAGGGTCTTTCTCAGGATGGCAGTCAGTGACAAGTGGTGTCAATACATGACATGACAGAAATGTAAGGCCTAGTGTTGGGATCGCTTTATATATTAACAATCCAGATGAAGGAACTGAGGGCATTCTGGCAAAGTTTGCAGACAATACAAATATAAGTAGAGGGACAGGTAATTTTAAGGAGGTGGGGAGGCTGCAGACAAATTTGGACAGGTGAGCAAAGTGGGCAAAGAAGTGGCAGATGGAGTACAATGTGGAAAAGTGTGAGATCATGCATTTTGGTAGGAAGACTAGAGGCATGGACTATTTTCTAAATGGGGAGAAGATTCAGAAGTCTGAAGTGCAAAGAGACTTGGGAGTTCTCGTCCAGGATTCTCTCAAGGTAAACTTGCAGGTTGAGTCAGTAGTAGGAAGGCAAATGTGCATTGATGGCATTTATTTTGAGAGGACTTGAATGTAAAAGCAGAGATGTATTTATGAGGCTCTATAAGGCTCTGGTCAGACCACATAAGGAGTTTTGTGTGCAGTTTTGGGCCCCATATCTCAGGAAGGATGTACTGGTGCTGGAGCATTTCAGAGGAGTCTTACTAGAGTGGTTGCAGGAATGAAATGTTTAACATATGAGGAATGTTTGAGGACTCTGAGTCTATATTCAATGGAGTTTAGAAGGATGAGGGAGGAATCTAATTGAAACATACCAAATAGTGAATTGCCTGGACAAAGATGATGTTGGGATGATATTTCCATGGGTTGGAGAGACTAGGACCTGAGGGCACTGCCTTTAGAGTAAAGGAAAGACCTTTTAGAATGGAGAAAAGGAAAAATGTCTTCAGACGGAGAGTGGTGAATCTCTAGAATTCATTGCCACAGAAAGCTGTGGAGGTGAGGTCATTGTATTTAAGACTGAGATAGATAGGTTATTAATTGTCATGGGGATCAAGGGTTGCAGGGAGAAAGCAGGAGAATTGGGTTGAGAAACTTCTGAGCCTTGATTGAATGGTGGAGCAGACTCGATGGGCTGAATGGCCTACTATCTGGTCTTTATCTTCTCATATATTTTAGACCTAGCTCTTCAATCTCTGAGTTGGAGGAAGTTCATGTGTTGCATGCCTGGGTGCTCTGGACTGGGACTGATAATTAAGTCCAGTCTATAATTTTGAACTGTACAAAAATATATTCATTTAGCTTAGATTCCCGACAGTGTGGAAACAGGCCCTTCGGCCCAACAAGTCCACACCAACCCGCGGAAGAGCAACCCGCCCAGACCCATTCTCCTACATTTACCCCTTCACCTAACACTATGGGCAATTTAGCATGGCCAGTTCACCTAACCTGCACATTTTTGGACTGTGGGAGGAAACCAGAGCACCCGGAGGAAACCCACACAGACAAGGGGAGAATGTGCAAATTCCACACAGTCAGTCACCTGAGGCGGGAATTGAACCCGGCTCTCTGGCGTTGTGAGGCAGCAGTGCTAGCCACCGTGCCACCCATTTGGCTTTAGGCAGCAAAGCAGTTTGTATTAAATACTTGTCTGAAGCCTTGAAGGTGGCCAAATTTTGCAAAGTTTTCCCTTTGAAAAGCCAGTGGACTTTTGGGAGTTGAATGTAATTTTAATTGCTCTTTGAGACTCCTGGGAATTGACAAAGTTAGGATTAGAGACCTCGTGAGATCTATTGTTTTCAGAATGTTCATTGATATTCCCACTATAAAACTTCTGTTTAAAAGAACCTGAGAAAATGATTTCAGGCTGGAACACTTGCAGCAATAAACAAAATATTCTGTGATGTAATAAGTTCCTGTATCCATTGGTCTCAGTTAGAATTCTCCAATTTCTGCCAAATGTGAAATTTATCATCTGGCACTCCAGTTCGTTATTAAAAATAGGTACCTAAGTACAAAGTCCACTATCCATTTGGGGTATTATGGAGAAGAAGTATGCAGTACATCTGTCTCTCTCTCTTTTTTTTTTCTCTCTCCCCCTCCCCTTCTCTGTCTGTCTCTTTGTCTCTCCTCCCCCTCCCACACTACCTCTCTCTGCTTTCCTCCCTTTTCTCTCTCTCTCTCTCTCTCTCTCTCTCTGTGTCAGCCCTCTTGTCCCTTCCTGTGCTTCCAGCTCCTGACCAAAGCACCCCACCTCTTCGATCCTCCCTCACTCATCCCCTGTGTTCTCTCTCATGTATCCTTCCTTTTGCTTCCCCTCTGACTGAGAGAAATATAGTACTACTGTTAAGCTCTTTATCCTGAGGTTCGTAAGTGCTTGATACAACTGCAAGACACCAAGTTCTGTGAATAAGCAACCAAATTTTATTAAGCACTGTAAAGTACAAGCTTCAGAGAAACTCTGAACAGTCCTTGCCAGGGGTGTCTCTTTTTGAACAAAGGAAACAGTCCTTCCTTCATACAAAATCTTGACATCATACTTAGTAATGCCCAAAAGACAACCCCCAGTCACTCCCTCATAGTCACATGCCACTCAAAATACAATGCAGTGACCACTTCACTCCAGAAACAATGTATGCAAATCATCCCTTAATGGCCAGATCTGGTGTAAATTGTATTTTTTTAACTACAGGGAGTTTCAGAATTCCAACTATAATGTTCTTATTGATTTCTGGATGAAAATGTAAATCATCGCTGGCAAGGAAATGGCCATGTAAACCTCCCACATTTCCACCTCTAAGACAAAGGATTGTGTTGGCAGCAGTTTCTGCTGGCTGCACAGGCAAATAATAGAGTTTGGTTCTTTACTTAAAATGAAAGCAAATTACTGTGGATGCTGGAATCTGACACCAAAAGAGAGAATGCTGGAAAATCTCAGCAGGTCTGGCAGCATCTGTAAGGAGAGAAAAGAGCTGATGTTTCGAGTCTAACTAATACTTTGTCAAAGCTAAAAAAAAAGGGAGAAATAGGGAGGTATAGTATTTGACAAAGGGTCAGTTAGACTCGAACGTCAGCTCTTTTTTTCTCCTTACAGATGCTGCCAGACCTGCTGAGATTTTCCAGCATTTTCTCTTTTGGTTTTGGTTCTTTATTTGTTTGTTTAAGTATAATGCCCCAGATAAGAAGTACAAATAGTGCATGCTAGATGACCATTTATAATGAACTGTTAATGAATCTATGGTTTTCATAGATGGCATGGTTGATCAAGCCCTGATCCAAATGATTGGTTTTTAAGTTCAGTGTTGAGGAGTGCTGTGTTTCAGCAGTGTTTCTCGTTTATAACCTGGAATGGACACATATAGAATAGTTTTTAATTGCCAAATTCTATTTAAAAAAACTTTGGGGAAAGATTTTTTTTCCATGTTTCAGAAAATCTGAATGCAGGCGATAGTGATTTCAGATATCAAATTTTGGTGTGCCGCCATTATAAAATAGGATTTCTCAAGACAAATACAAATAAGTCAAATACAAAACTTTGGAAAATGGTATGCAATTCTCATAGATTTTCACAAACATCAAAAAAACTTAGTTCAGATTTTGATGTTAGGAAGCTTTCCAGAACTTCTAAGAATCTGTTTTAATTCAAAATATGTTGTTTACTGTTAAGTTGAATCTGTATTATGACTTGACTTCATCTTGGAAAAGCAAGGAAATTTGTTGGAAATAATTGTATGTGAGATTGGAACATGTTTCCATTTGAGTACATAAGATCTGCCAATACCTGTACCAATTAGAGTCCACTTGGCAACTAATCAGCATTCTCTTCTCATACAGTTTAAATCTTGGGTTTTCCCATTAAATTGATCTTCTTGCAAGTTGTCCTGATGAGTACAAGATGCGAAACTTCAGCAATACTGATGTGAAACAGTATGCATCGAAGTCAGAGAATTGGGCACATTTTGGAATGGCATGCAAACAACTTTACTCCACTGATACCGGTGTTTTCACTTTTTGCACAGGAAGAAGATAGTGTGCCCAAGCTGGAGTCGCATTTTATTGCCACAAGTACTTGTTCACTGCAACCCCAATGAACTGTGAAGTCATTGTGCTAGTGGTTATGCAATTATCATTAAATTTGGAAAGATTTTCATGTCATTGGCTTGAGCTGTTGTTAAATAGGTCCCACGAATGAAATGTTGACATGTTTCAAGTTTTCAAAAGTATTATGCAATTAACAATGTTTTGTGTTATTAGTGGTGGACTAAGATAATCATTTGTCTTTTGTAGGTCGTAAATAGTACAAATGGTATTGAATTTAATATACTTTTGTGGTTATTTGCAGGCTTTGTGAATGCACTTAGATGTTTGCAATGAGCACTGTGGCTGGCATGCCCCAGTGTTTTGGATGCCAATGTATAGGACTCCATAGAAGTCGATGTTATCAGCAGCGAACGTCATGAGCATAGTGATCCCAATTGGGTTTGATACAACGGAGACTTCATATTTGGAAATGGCTGCAGGCTCAGAGTAAGCAATTTAATGGTATATACTTTGTATTAAATTTTTAAGAATGCTACTTCTACTATAATGTCCACTTAAAATAGAATTATCAACCTATGATTTCCTTCTGATTGACTGGACCGTAGCAATGCATTTCGTTCTGTGCAACGCTCGTTTACTTTCTTTAGGAAAACGTGCATTCTAAAATAAATCTCCAATAAATAGATTTTAATGATTTAATCAACATGTTAGTTCTTTACCATATATTTTATCTGTTGGTGACTCGTGTCAACTGTTCTCATATTTGCATAGAGGTTAGAAGATTTGGGGGTGAAGTTGACTATAAGCCTGGGGGAAGCATTTCTGCCCCACCTGAATCTTAAGGAATGTTCAGATATGGACCGACCCAAGATGATTTAACTCTGTCTAATGTAAAGTCCTCCTGTGCATATTTTTCTCATGTAATGTCCTCATATACTTCATTTTTACTGGTGATGGCAGGTTAAAATTGAGAGTGAGTTTGTCCACTGATCTATTGGTCACACAGAGCTTTGATGAATCAAGAAAACTGTCTTAGTAAATACCTGTTAATTGAAATTACTCCCATTTATTTCAGCACTACTCTTGGAATTTTACCAGGAATCTTCTATTCCCTTTAGATTTAAACCATATTTATCAAATGTTCCAAAGCATAATCTCTTCCCACTTGCTATAATTAGCACAGTTGAATCCTGGTTAACAGCAGAATTTGCATAAGTGCAGACATATGTGAACTTGCTGGTGTCGCAGTGAATCAGACAAACAGAATAATCACTTTTAACACACATTAGTCAGTGGACACTCTCCCCATAGTGCACATTATATTTTAGATTTCTGGATGATTGTGTGGACTAGTAGTTCTGAATCTTTTTGGTCTGGGCGCTCCCCTACTCCCTAAAGTAGTCGAGTGGTTTGTGTAGACTGAATAAGTTTAAACAGCAAAATCTGAGAGACAATGCCACCTCTAACAACAATAATTTTAGATCTTTTGGGGTAGTAAATCATCCTAAGTAGAGACAAACAGAACAATGATTTGTTATTTTTATGGACTTCTAAAAAGCATTTGATAAAATTGTTAATGATTTGTCAGCTAAAGTTGAAACCCGTGGAATTGAATGCCAGTTATTTGGATTTAAAATAGATAGATTGCAATAAGTTATAAATGGATTTGGGGTCCACATCATTAAAATGTCACAAACAAATTTTGAGAAAAGAGAGATGGTATGTTGATTGTTATAATGAGAAGATTAGAACACGCAGGAATGGAAGTCTCATTTCATCTAAGCTAAGTCCAAGGTAAACTTCACCTCGAATGCTATGAGCTGCTCTGGGCACCACACCTTAGTAAGGATACAGTGACCTTGGAAGAAGTACAGTACAGATTTACCAGAATAATCTCTGGGTTGCAAGGATTAAATTACAAAGAAATAATACTCAATTTAAGATTTATTTTCTGGAATGTCGAAGCTTGAGTAATTTGTTCCAAGTTTTCTAGATGTTATGGCAAACAAGTTGTTAGGTTTCTTTTCTCGAGATTCTTGCACACTTGATGCAACTGCAATGTGCCAACTTCTGTGAATTGCCAAAATTTATTAAGCAAATACAAGCTTGGGAGGATCGCTTAACGCTGTTCGCAATACTTGTGAAGCATGTCAAGAGAAGCTCTCTGAACAAAGGGACCAGTTCTTCCCTTGATACAAATTTTCACATCACAGTCAGTGATGCCCCCAAAACAACCCAAGCCACTCCCCCACAGTCACATGCCACTCAAGACACAATGCGGTGACCTGATTATCTCCAGAAACAATGTAATTTAGATCATGCCCTAATGGCAAGATGTGGTGTAAATTTTTTTTTAAACTGCATGGAGTAGTCAGAACTACTGCAATTAACTGCAATGTTGTTATCGATTCTGAATAGGAGATTATAATGTAAACTTACTCTGAATAATAGGAGATGATATTATAAATTTACTCTGAATAGTAGATGATGACGATGTAAATTTACTTTTAATAAATAACAGAAGATAATGTAAATTTTTTACTTTGTACCTGTAAGACAGAGAAACATACCACACTATCCCCGGGGCATCCAATTTTTTGAAGGTCAGCAGAGCAAATGAACTCCTTAACATCTCAGTTGGACAGAAGCAAAACATTTGTATTGATTGTGCCACCTAGAACTAGAGGTTTTGATCTAAAAATGAGGATCTAGAGCTTTCAGGAGTGAAATTAAGAAACACTGCCCTATACCAAGGAAAATCGAAGTTCCACCCTTTGTTCATGTTACTAAATTGTCAATTAGAAGTCTTGATATTTGTATATTGTTGCTATCCAAGGCGTTTTAGAGGACATGAGACTAAATGAATTAAATGGAATTAGATTGAACAACATCCCATGTTCTCATTGAATGGTGCAGCAGTAGTTGAAGGACAATATTCCCTGCTGTATTGTTATGTTTCCTTGAGGAAATTCCAATGAACAGACTAGTTTGATATAATTGCATTTGCTCAGAAATGGTATTGGAAGTTAACCTCTCATACTTATTCAATCAAAGGGAATCCAATAATGCATTATTTTTCAGGTAAATATTTAGTTATTTTAGTGTCTTGTTTACTCAGTTGTGAATGTCACTGTGCAGGAGAACTACACAATGATTGCTTTTTGAAGATTTTACGGCAGAAGAGTTTCTGGGTTTTTTTGTTTAACCTCTTAAAATATTTCCTCAATTTGGTACAGTATTTGAAATTAAAGTGTAGTATATGTTAAATGTAGAGTCAGGTTAAATTCTGTTTGCTGTCGAGTCAGTTCCACCTTTGGAGATTCATGCTCCTTTCATGGTTGGTATCAGTATCATGTGACAGGAGGGCAAGTGTTTCAAACATGTACATGCTGGCAACACAGGGAATAAAGGGTCAATATTATTATTACTTGTTTCCATTCCAATCATTTCGTAGGTCATTGACCAAAAACAAATTTATAATTATATCATTCCAGTCAACATTATTTCAGTTTTTATTGGATAAAACTGCAATGTTTCTTTCATGACTTGGTGTTTGTGTGGACAGTCTTGCTCGGTTGTTCCACAATTGACTGAACTGATTGGAAATGTTATCATTTGGTTTATAAATTTCATAAATTGTATATGTATCTTCAATATTTGTTTGAATGATATGATAATCCAAATGAGAAACAATTTCCTCTGCCTTTGGGTGTGTCAAATTGTAAAGCTGTTCTTTCCAAATGTATATAATGCTAACACAACTTGTGCATGCATGGAATTTCCTGTTGTTCTAAAGTGGCTTTACTACAAATGATTGACTTGAGGTTGAAAATAAACGTTGTGTTGATATTCACTAAAATATCAATAATTTGTTCCTCAAATATAATATTGTGGAAGCTGTTTATCCTTATTTATCAAAATACTGTATATCAGAATTTTGAGCACTGTTAAACTTATATAGCTCTTTTGTAAGGGCTAAATGTCATTTTCCCAGATCTCTCCACATAAGAAGTCTATCATTCCTTATTCTAGTCAGTGCTCTGTTACTTCCACTGTTCCACAGCAAGCTTTTACATCTCCCATCTGAACCAAAAAGTTTTACTACTTTGAAAACTACTAGTCTTTTAAGTAAATTCTTGTTTTCCTTTAACCAGTTGCTCCAGTTTGACATTGCACTACGTTCTTGAGGACCTCGGTACCTCAGCAGTATTCCCTTGGCTCCTTAATCTCCATCACCCTTTTATTTCACTGTCCTTTCACCAAGAATTTAGCATCCCATTTTAGATCACTTGCTAATGACTTTTTACTCTTTTCTTAACACTTTTCTCAGATCTCCTTTGCACTTAGTGCAATTTAGTAGATTGCAGGATTATGAACCTGATTTTTTTTCATTGATCTTGCCTTTCTCATCAACCCTACTTCTCTGTGTCATTTAAACCACTGTCTTCAGTCATCCAGGAATCTATAATCTTGGCTGTCCTTTTACTTGAAAGGAAATGTTGATAAAAGTTCATTTGATATGGATGAGATTAAAGCTGGAATTACTCTGGTATTTTATCCACTGAGACATAAGATAACCCTTAGCTCACATTAAGGTTCTTTTCTCTTGGTTTCCTGATAATACTATAAGCATTATAAATGACCTTTCATCTTTTTTGATTTTCCCATGCTCTCCCAGGGTTAGAGACTGCAATATTTACTGTGTGGCCCCAGGCGATTTTTTTTTTATGGGGTAGAAGGGGGCAAATATTTGGTTTGGGAACTGAACTTGCTCAAATACTGTAGAACTGTAATTTGGTTTTAAATGGGTTCTCCGTTAGAAGCCACAGATTTATAATTTTGGCTCCATTTTTAGTTGGGTGCAGTACAGGAATGGGTAAGTTTCCTCTCCTTGTGATGAAAAATGTTAGTGGAGGGTGAAATGGGTTAGGTGTGATAGGTAAAGTATGTTAAACAGGATCAGGGAGAGATTGTGAGCAGAGGTGGGGATTTGGAGAGTGCTCAATGTCTAGCAGTGGAAACAGGTTTTGTTATGAATCCCGGGCGGAAGCTTTCCTATTTTCCCTGACATGGAAACAGTGCTTTAAAGTTACTTGCTTCTTTTTGCAGTTGTCCTTTTCTTTTGACTACTGGGTTTCCCATTGCTTGAAAAACAAGGCCAACCTGCTTTTAAGGGGACAAAAAAAGATATTAGAGGCACAAAACTCCTTTAAATATTTTAATGAGGCTATCTATCTCCTGGGAGAGGGTTGGCAGCCATCATCCACGTGTTGTCACCTCCATTACAATTTGAAGTAGTTGGGTTGAATTCGCAGTTAAGGTTTCTAAACATTGTGTGCTCCTATCTGACCCAAACCCACCTGTTCTTGAATTATGTCCAATTGTCAAAACAGTATTTCTGATATTTAAGATGGTTGAGGACTTTCAGTGACAATATTCTGTATTACACCTGATAACTTTAGCCGTGATTCCTTAATGTTGAAGTCGAAAATTGCAATTGTAATGTAGTTTATGTTAGATATACAACAAATCCTGATGTTGAGAGCTGAGTGATGATGTAAAAATAGGTTCAGATGGGCGTAGCATTTTGAGTTTTAAAAAAAGTTGCTTTATCTTTTACTCATCCTTTATGTAACATAGTAAATTTAAAAATGAGATAACATTTAAAATAAGGAATGAATGCGTTGATTTTATTTGGAGTGAAAATATTGTTAAATAGGGCATGTTTAGCTTTGTTATATTTTAAGCCCTCCTTTCCTTGTAATATTGCAATTCAGATGCTTCAGTGGGCTATTTTCCAGACACAGTATTTTCAAGTTCAGAGCTAGTAATGTGATCTTGAAATTGAATATGCTTTATTGTAATATTATGATTTCTGATTTGATTTATTTTTTATTTATTGTTATGCCACGGAGCATGGGAAACCAAAAAAAAATTTATTGTGAAGTGTTGTATAATGTCGTCACCTGTCTGCCATCTTAAAATGCAGAAAAATAAACCTGAACATAGGATATCAAGGCAGAAAAATAAGGAAAAAAGTGTTTAATTTAATTGTTCTCCTTATTAAGTGCTCCACCACGGGTCTGGTGGCCAGACACGAGTCCCTTCGGCACTGGAATGAAAGTCACTATTAATGAGAGAACTAATTTTATAGTAGTTTTGCTGTACCCTTCACATCTAAAGATTTTATTCATAGAGTCATACAGCATGGGAACAGACCCTTCAGTCCACTTGTCTATGCCGACCAGATGTCCTAAATCAGTCTAGACCCATTTGCCAGCATTTGGTCACTATCCCTCTCAACCTTTCTTATTTATATACCCATCTAGATGCTTTTAAAATGTTGTAAGCCTCCACCAGTTCCTCTGGCAGGTTATTCCAAACATACACCATGCTTCTGCATGAAAAAAATGCCCAACAGGTCTCTTCAAGTCTTTTCACTTTCTCCTTAAACCTATGCCCTCTTGTATTGGACAATTGTTTGAAGCCTGGAGAGCAAAAATGTATGATCACTGTTATTTTAGTGTGTGCTTGAGCAGTGCTACTACTGTTGTCTTCTCAGTAGATACTTAAGACATTCCCTCATCCATTTGCATGTCTGCTTGCTTTGAATTTGTGACAGTCTTTTGGGTAGGTTAAAGAAGTCATTGTAGCATGTGACACACCAGCATAAAAAAGTGGTCTTGACTGTTAGAGGCCATCCACCAGGTGGATTGTGCCTTTTGATCTGATGTTGGTTCTTTCTTGTGAATAATTGTAAAGTTTGCTGCTCTATAGATCAAAGGCATGGTTGAGGCAGGAGAACTGCTGTTTCCTTAAAAACTCACATGTTATAGTAATGTCTCAGAAATAACATTTTCCGAGTGCCAATGAATGTTCCTTGTTTAACGTTGCTGCAGTTAATTGAACTTTTGGTACTTTGAATTTTTGATCTCTCGATTAAATATGGTGCTCAGGAGTAGTTTGAAAATTATGTTAAGTGGCTAAGATTTTGTTTTAACTTTACAAAAATTAGTGACCCAATGATCGCTATTTGGGCCAACCACTTCCACCCTGGTTTAAGAACATACAAGCAGTGAACAAAAATAGGCCACTCAGCCATTCGAGCCTGCTCCAGCAGTCAATGATAATGACGGATTTGTCTTTAACCTCAACTCTACATTCCTGCATATCTGTAGTAATCTTTCATCCCGTTGGTGTTCAAGAATTTTATCCAACTTAGCTATAAAGATATTTAAAGATTCTGCATCCATTTACTTTTGAGGAAGGGACTCCTACAAATAAGCAGTCAGCATTGATCATGTGACATTGAGCTTTGTTTGTAGTTCATATTTATTTAGTCTCCACAATCACCAACGATCTGTTACTTGACTCATTTTAAAAGCTTTTGAGAACTCCAAACTGCAAGGCTACTAAATCTGCATCCTTGGTTCTCTTCTACACTGGTAAAGCAGGGCATTATATATTAAGACAGGAGAAGAGGCAAAACTGTTTCACCTTTGCTGTTTCAAGTTTTCCTGCCAAAAGACATCAAGAGTAAGATTATAATCATGCAGGCTTTGGAATGTGATAATTCCATTCACATACTCTCACTGCTAAGCTAATGACGTTTTCACATTCAGACCTTATGTTGAACTGATAACTAGATCACTGCCTTCAAGGTGTCCAACTCTCTACTCCAAGACCAGCTTAAAGCAAGTTAGGAAAATGGTAGACATTTACAGTGACAGCAGGGAGACAGTTGCTAAAACAACACTCTGGGAGGCAAAGAAAGTTTACTCATCTCTGTTTTAGATCAGCATCCTCTTATTTTCAAACTGCTACGAGATCCTACCACAACTGATAGAACATTGAGGGAAATTGACCAATGTTCCATTCAAGTCAATTCTGAATCTTGTGAATCCCAGAGGATACAGGCTTAGCATATTTAACCCTTCTTCATAAGGCACTCTGCTTATTCTAAATATTAGTTTAGTACATCATCTTACAACTGCTTCCAATGCATTGACATCCATCCGTAAGTAGTGTGACCACTATTCCAGATGCAGTCTCACTAATGTATAATAGAAGCATAAGCTTCCTACTCTAAGATTAAATTCCCCCTGCAATAAACTATAACATTCTGCTGGCTTTTCCGATTGCTTGCTGCACCTTCTGAGACTCATGCAGTAGCACACCTAAACCTCTGTGCATCTCCAAGCTCTGCAACCTCTCACCATTTAGATGGTAAGGTTTTTTATTCTTCCTGCCAGACTGGTCAATTTCACACTTTTCTATATTGTACTCCATTTGCCAAAGCTTTCCTATTCACTTAACCTACCTGTAAACTTTTGTAGACCCTTTGCAACTTACTTTCTTACCATTGTGCTTAATCTACAGCACAACTTTGTTAATTTGTAGACAGCATGTTGTGCCCTCTACAAACTAATTTGCTTCACCTGATCTCTGAAATCTTCAATAAAACAATTTGCATTTCTATAGTGTTCTATTATAATAAAACTTTCTAATGAACTTTATAAAAATAATAGCAAACAAAATGTGGCAGATCCACAGAAAAGGATTTTGAGACAAATGTAGGTTTTAAGTAGCATTTTCAAGGGGAAAGGAGAAGTCGTGAAATTAAGGAAGAAATTCTGCAACTGAGCATCTCGATAGCTAAATCTGAGTTAATACTGTCATGTTTAAGATCATTCTAATTAGGCTTTTCCTATAGCCGAACTTTAAATAGTGCTTGAGAATGATCAAAAGTGCTAATTACTGTTTTTAAGATTTGTGATGTAATCGGGAAACAAGTCAGTTTTTGATTTAAGCTATTGTCACCTCAATACATCGTACACATAGTTTGTGCTTACTTTTAAAATACTACCTTTGTGTTGATGAGATGAATCATCAGGAAGACCAGAGTTCACTGGTTGAATTCCATTTCCTGTTTAACACTTGGGCAGAATGAAATTACTAATACTACAGATGCTAAGTTGTTTTGAGAAGCAACTTGGTATGGCTAGATTTTCTGTGGCAATGTTAAGGATGACTTGGAAGATCTTGCTTGTACTGTGTAACCTTTGATACACTATCAGACATGATTTCTTGTCTTATTGTTCCTGTTCTGGATACACAGATGATCAAAATGTATTACAAAAATATAGTTGTGCACATGATTAGAGGACATGCTATAATTTGTTACTGTCAGGTAGTTGGTTATGAGGCTATGGGAATATTGGGAGTGATGGGAATGTGGAATGTGGAAATAATAAATGATATACTTTAAAGTTTTAGATCCTAGGGTATTGGAGTTATTGGAAACTGGGAGTGATACTTCATAATCTGAGTAGTTTAAGAGTGGAAGTGATGAAGCTGCTGGGTTGGAGCAAAGGTGTGTGCTTTCTCGCAAGAAGCTATAGAGGTGGTTCCCAAGATGTGGGATTCGAAGACTTGAGCAGATTGCCATTGAGAATAGTAATTCAGTTGAATAGTGATTTACTCACTTTTTCCAACTGGGAATCATTTTAAAGTTTTTTGCAATTTAACTTACTGCAATTTACTACCTCAAAGTACTTTGGATTTAGAATTGATCCCGAGGTAACAGGAATGTAACCGGGAGAGCATTGAGATTGGGCTTTTTTTTAATCCATTCATCAATGTGAGCTTTGCTGGCTAGACCAGCACTTATTGCCCACTTCAAGTTGCCCTTGAGAAGGTGGTGGTGACCGCTGCCTTGGAACGTGGAGTAGAAGGAGAAGACAATAGAGACTTGAGAAAGAGTAACGAGGAGTAAGTAAGAGGCACAGCTTCGTTGAGGAAGATAGTTGAGACAATATACCCAGTTTCTCCTTTAACACCCTGCTTTGGCCAAAAGGTGGTCCTAATAATGTTTAGTATAGATTTTTAAATAATAAATTGAGAATGTCCTCAAGAAATAGAGACCTCCAAGGCAGATTTGGTGCTGGTTTGAGCATCACAGACTTGCTGTTCCAATATTGTGATCTACCTCTGCCTTTCAACCTGCCTGTCTCTTGGGAGGAGGAAGATTAATTTCCATTTTTAAGCTGTCTTCCAGTTCTAATGTGTCGCACAAGCAGAAACACCCTTTCAGCATTCGCTCTGTCAAGGATGCCCATGATCTTGCATATTTCAGTATGACCACCTCTCATTGTTTGAAACTTCAAAGACTACTGGCCAGCCCAGATTTTCCACCCTTTGCTCTTAAGGTATACAGGGGAACTTTGATTATCCGAACGTGATGCGCAGGCACTATTTTGTTTGGATAATCGATTATTTGGTTTTTCGATAAAATGCCTTTCCTCTGGGGCTCGGAGTTTTTAAAGTCTGCTACCCGTTCAGGAGACTGCAGCAGCACACAGTGCGCGAAGCCCCGCCCCCAACCCTGTCCAACATAGCCTCGTCCCCAACACCTCCCCCGCCCTCAACCCTGTCCAA
>NC_057732.1:33132514-33138119 GCF_004010195.1 Chiloscyllium plagiosum
CCAACCCCGTCGAACACGGCCCCCGCCCGCCTCCCAACCCCGTACACTTATTGCATCTTATTAATCTGTTAAAAAAAATTTGATGTCTACCTTGTTTTCTGTTAGATACCAAATCCCGTATCCTTACTAATACTATACCTCCCAGGAGCCCTTATTTTGTTCAGTAACCTTTGTGGCACCTTGCCAAACCTCACCGATGCCAACCAGCATGATCATTATTGAAAACTTACTACTTCAGTACATTGGCAGCACGATGGTTCAGTGGTTGGCACAGCTACTTAGTGCCAGGGACCCGGGTTTGATTCCAGCCCCGGGCAACCGTTTGTGTGGAGTTTGCTCATTCTCCCCATGTCTGCGTGGGTTTCCTCAGGCTGCTCCAGTTTTCTCCCACAGTCCAGAGATGTGCAGTATAGCTGAGTTGACCATGCTAAATTGCCCATAGTGTTCAGGGATGTGTAGGTTAGGTGCATTAGTCAGGGGTGAATGTAGAGTAATGAGGTATGGGGAATGAGTCTGGGTGGGTTGCTCTTTGGAGGGTTGGTGTGGACTTGTTGGACCAAATGGCCTCTTTCCACACTGTAGGGATTCTATGATTTTGATCCTCATTCTTTTTGCCTATTTGACAAGTTTGCAATTGGCACTTTAAGGCATATAGAGTTTTAAAAGTATTGGGGCCAGACAGCAAAAATACTTGGCAGGAATGGAGGCTTGACCAAACGGTGGTATGTTCAATAAGAACCATTTTTCTAAAAAAAAAGGAGTAGGTCATCTGGCCTATTGGCCTGTTCTGCCATAGAGTCATAGAGATGTACAGCATGAAAACAGACCCTTTGGTCCAACTCGTCCAAGCCGACCAGATATCCAATCTAATCTCGTCTCACCTACCAGCACCTGGCCTGTATCCCTCCAAACCATTCCTATTCATATACCCATCCAGATGCCTTTTAATTGTTGCAGTTGTACTAGCCTCCACCATTCGATTCACGTACCACCCTCTGAGTGAATAAGTTGCTCCATAGGTCTCTTTTAAATCTTTCTCCTCTCAGCTTAAACCTATGCCCTCTAGCTCTGGACTTCCCCCACCCTCGGAGAAAGACTTTGTCTATTTATCCTATCCATGCCCCTCGTGATTTTATAAACGTCCGAGGTCACCCCTCCGCCTCCGATGCTCCAGGGAAAACAGACCTAGCCTATTCAACCTCTCCCTCCAGCTCAAATCCTCCAATCCTGGCAACATCCTTGTAAATCTTTTCTGAACCCTTTCAAGTTTCACAACATCTTTCCAATAGGAAGGAGACCAGAATTGCACGCAATATTCGAACAGTGGCCTAATCAAAGTCCTGTACAGCCGCAACCTGACCTCCCAACTCCTGTACTCAATACTCTAACCAATAAAGAAAAGCATGCCAAACACCGCCTTCATGCCCTATCTACCTGTGACTCCACTTTCGAGGAGCTATGAACCTAGTGCCATTTAATATGATTGTGGTTGATCTTTTTGTAGACTCAGTTCCACTTACCCGCCAGCTTATCAGTCATCACCCTAATTCATTCACTGTTCAAGAATCTATCTATCTTTGTCTTAAAAACATTCAATTACATAGCCTCGTCTGCTTCTTTGAGCAGGAAATTCCACAGATTCACAACCCTTTTGGGTTAATAACTTCTTCACCAACTTAGTCCTAGATCTGCTACTACTTATTTTAAGGCTATGCCTCCCAGCTTTAGTTTCACCCAGCAGTAGAAACACCCTCCCTGTTTATCTTTTCTGTTCCATTCATAATTTTGTTTCTCTCAGATCTTACCCCCCCCCCCCCCCCCCTCCTCCCCGACACACACACACACACACACACACTTCTAAATTCCAATGTGTGCAGTCCTGGTCTAAACAATCCCTTCCTCATAAACCAACCCTCTCAACTCTAGAATAAACCCAGAGAACTTCCTGTGCCAGTAGGTCCTTCATCAAGGAGACCAAAGCTATGCACAATACTCCAGGTGTGGCCTCATCAGTACTCTAAACAGCTGCAGCATGACCTGTGTATTTTTAAACTCCATCCCTCTTGCAATGAAGGACAATATTCCATTTGCTGCATTAATTACTGTCGCACCTGCAAACCGATGTTTTGTGATTCCTGCATAAGAACATGCAGCATGATTCAATTTTTCACATTTAAATAATAGTCCATTTTGCTGTTATTCCTCCCAAATTGGATGACCTGACATTTACCAGCATTATACTCCATCTGCCAGACTGTTGTCCACTCACTTAACTTACCTATAATCCCTCTGCAGACTTTGTGTTCTCTGCACACTTTGCTCTATCACACACCTTAGTGTCATCTGCAAACTTTGACAAATTACACTTGGTCCCCAACTGTAAATCATCTATGTAAATTGTAAACTATTGCTGTTCCAACACTAATGCCTGAGGCATGCCACCATCCACTGATTGGCAATCAGAAAAATACCCATTTATCCCCACTCTTTGCTTTCTGTTAGTTAACCAGTCTTCTGTCCATTAATACATTTACCCATAACACCATGTACCTTTATCTTATGGAACAGCCTTTTGTATGGCATCGTGTTGAATGCCTTCTGGATATCCAGATACAGCACATCCACCAGTTCCCCATTGTCCACCATGCTCGTATTGTCCTCAAACAATTCCAGTAAATCAGTTCAACATGACCTCTCTTTCATGAACCCATACTATGACTGCCCGATGGGATAGTTTATAGCCAGATGTCTCACTATTTCTTCCTTGATTATAGATTCAAGCATTTCCCCCACAGCCTCTGGGCCCATAGTTACCCACTTTTTGTCTGCCTCCTTTTTTAAACAGTAATGTAACATTTGCTGTTTTCCAATCTGTTGGAACCGCCCCAGAGTCCAGTTAATTTTGGTAAATTACCATAAGTGCATTTGCTATTTCACCGTCGTTTCTTTTATTACCCTGAAATGCATTCCGTCAGAGACTTGTCTACTTTTAGCTTGCCCAATACTACCTCTTTAGTGATAACGATAGTTTGTAGGTCCTCAATTGTCATAGCCTCCTTGTCATCAATTTTTGGCATGCTGTTTGTGTCTTCCACTGTGAAGATCGATACACAATACCTATTAAACACTGCGGCCACTTCTTCATTTCCCATTATTGAATCCCTCTTCTCATCTTGTAAAGGTCCAACGTTTACCTTAGCCACTCTTTTTTTGTATTATGTGCTTATAAAAACCTTTGCTATCTGTTTTTATATTCTGAGCTAGTTTACTCTCAAATCCATTTTAATTTTCTTTATAGCTTTTTTCATGATTTTCTGTCAAACTTAAGATTTCCCAACCCCCTAATTTCCCACTAATCTCTGCCATTTTGTACGCATTAGCTTTCAATTTGATAACCTTTATTTCTTCGTATCCATGGCTGATTATCTCTTTGCTACAGTCCTTCCTTTTCACTGGTATATACTTTTGCTGAGCATTGTGAAAAGTTGCTTTGAAAGTCCTCTATTCTTCAATTGTCCCACAATATAGTCTTTGCTCCCAATGTATCTTAACCAATTCCTCTCTCATTCCATTGCAGTCTCCTTTGTTTAAGCACAAGGCATTGATACTGTATTTAGTCTTCTCACCAGGTTAGCAGCTTTTGAATTTTACGTTCTAAACATGTTGCAGGTTTTGGGGTTGTCTTTGAAGAATGTTGTGGACGAGCCGGTGTTGGACTTGGGTGAACAAAGTTAGAAATCTCACAACACCAAGTTTTTGTCCAACAGGTTTATTTGGAAGCACTAGCTTTTGGAGTGCTGCTCCTTCGTCAGGTGATTGTGGAGTATAAGATCATAAGATGTAGAATTTATAGCAAACGATTACAGTGTCATAGGATGTTATATTAAACAAACCTGGATTGTTAAGACTTTCATCTTTTAGAATGCAAGTTTCGGTTCATTAATAAGTAAATCCCAGAACTATTTTTAAGTCATCTTCTCAAATAACTTAAGGCTTTATAACACAAGGTGACATCTCAGCTCAGACAATGCATTAAAGGTGTGAGGTCTGGTCTGTCTGTATCCCAGTCTTGAGTCAGACTGGTTCTGTTTCCAAAGTGGAATTTACCAAATAATGCACGTATTGACTGCCTGCAGATTGTTCATTTTTTGAGCAAAATGAAATGTATCTGCAAATATAATTTTGCAAATACAAATTCACCCTATGGACTTGTGTGTGTGCGTGCATGAGAGACCGAGCGTGAGTGTTTGTGTGAGTGTGCGTGAGTGAATATGTTGGCGTGTGTGAAAGCTTGGTAAAGTGTGTGTGGGTATGATGGAATATAAGCCTGTGAGAGGGTGACAGTATTGTGTGTGTGTGTGTGTGTGTGTGCGCCTGTGGGAGAGAGAGAAAGTGTATAGTGTAGTGGGGTCACCTGTAGTGCGACATAAATCCAAGATTCCAATTGAGGCCTTCCTCATGATTACCAAACTTGGCTATCAGCCTCTGCTTGGCCACTTTGCGTTGTTGCCTATCCCGAAGTCCGTCTTGGAGGATGGTCACCTGAAGATCTGAGGCCGAATGTTCCTGACCGCTGAATTGCTCCCTGACTGGGAGGGAGCAGCCTTGTCAGATGATTGTTATGCGGTGTCCATTCATCCATTGTTGTGGTGTCGTCTTGGTCTCACCAATGTGCCATTCATCAGGCATCCATGAGACTAAGCAGACGCTACAACAGTGGATGAATGGACACCACACAACAACTGACAGACAGGGGTGTTCCCTCCCAGTCAGGGGCATTCGACCTTGGATCTTTGGGTGACTGTCCTCCAAGGCAGATAGGCAACAACACAGAGTGGCCAAGCAGAGGCTGATGGGGTTCAATACCCATGAGGATGGCCTCAATTGGGATCTTGGGTTCATGTCATAAAGTCATAGAGATGTACAGCATGGAAACAGACCATTCGGTCCAACCCGTCCATGCCAACCAGATATCCCAACCCAATCTAGTCCCACCTGCCAGCACCCAGCCCATATCCCTCCAAACCCGTCCTATTCATATACCCATCCAAATGCCTCTTAAATGTTGCAATTGTACCAGCCTCCACCACATCCTCTAGCAGCTCATTCCATACACGTAACATCCTCTGCGTGAAAAAGTTGCCCCTTGGGTCTCTTTTATACCTTTTCCCCTCTCACCCTAAACCTATGCCCTCCAGTTCTGGACTCCCCGACCCCAGGGAAAAGACTTGGTCTATTTATCCTATCCATACCCCTCATAATTTTGTAAACCTCTGTATGGTCACCCCTCAGCCTCCGACGCCCCAGGGAAAACAGCCCCAGCCTGTTCAGCCTCTCCCTGTAGCTCAGATCCTCCAACCCTGGCAACATCCTCGTAAATCTTTTCTGAACCCTTTCAAGTTTCACAACCATCTTTCCAATAGGAAGGAGACCAGAATTGTACACAATATTCCAACACTGGCCTAACCAATCTCCTGTACAGGCGCAACATGACCTCCCAACTCCTGTACTCAATACTCTGACCAATAAGGAAAGCATACCAAACGCCTTCCTCACTATCCTATCTACCTGCGACTCCATTTTCAAGGAGCTATGAACCTGCACT
>NC_057732.1:33139360-33171738 GCF_004010195.1 Chiloscyllium plagiosum
CTCTCTCGCTCCCTCATGCATTCTCTCTCACTCTCTCTCTCTTGCTCTCTCTCTGACTCACTCTCTCTTGCTCTCTCTCAGGCTCTCCCTCGCTCTCTCCCTCTGACGCCCGCCCTCTCACGGACCCTCATGCACACGCATTCTTTCCCAGACTTATACCCCTTTACACTCTCACAGACACTCATAGCCCCCCAAGACACGTGCGCACACACAAGTTTGTGGAGTGAATCTGTACTTGCAGAATTATATTTTATTTTGCTCAAAAACTGCTTGAATCCATGTAAGATTCTGTAAATTCCTTTCTTTAGAAATAGAATCTGTCTGAACATTGTGGCACAGACAGCCACTTACAGGGCATCTCATACCTCCAATGCATTATCTGAGCTGACATGGCACCTAATGTTCAAGTTCACTTGAGAATGTAACTTTAAGAAAGTTCGGGAATTTACATATGAAAGAAATGAAACCAGCATGCCCATTCTAAAAGATGAGATTTAAGTAACAATCCAGGTCTCATTTCAATATATAATTTCAGTTCCATCACACTGTAAACCTTGGCTATAAATTCTGTGTCCTACGATCTTATACTCAACAACCACCTGATGAAGGAGCAGCGCTTCAAAAGGTTGTGCTTCCTAATAAACCTGTTCCACGATAACCTGGTGTGTGTTAGTTAACTTTTAAGCTTGCAGGTTAATGTAATGTGTATCAGACCACCATCTTGTGGCAGTAGGTCAGTATTACAGTTTTGTATAACAACCCTTTCTTGTGGTTGGAGTTATAACTTTAGAATTGTGCAAATTCAACAGTCATAATATAGGCAGAAAGGGTAAAATGAACAGGAAATGTATTCCATAAGTAAGACAATTAATATTGAGATAGAAATCAAGAAATTATAGTTAGATGTGAAGACTTGAGGGCTGTCAGAATAACTATTTTGAAAATGAAATGTTTATTTGTTAATTTTGTAATCCATTAATCTTGATTTTTATTTATGTATTTAATTTATACAATTATTGCATCAACCTCTTTCAAGTCTGTTTTATGCATTTTTTTGTGTTGAGATAGAATCTTTTAAAATTCCTGAAATGTTACTACAAAGGTGTTAGTAAATGAGGAAAGGATTGAAAAAAGGTTTGCATTTTAACAATGTAATAATGAATAACTGGCCCCACCAGATTGAAATTATCCTTGATTCAGATACTGATCTGAATCACTCAGTAAAAAGAGAACCTGACCTCTGCTTGTTATTAGTTGTATCACAAATAAGCATTTGTGATTTAAAATAAAATTTAACATTTTATTTTAAAAACTAATCTTTAATATTTGCATTCAGAAGCTGTGTAACACCAAATGATCAAGTCATCTTTGATTGACTGTACTGAAACAGTCCTGAAGCTACAACAAAAACTGTCCTCAGTTTCAATTTTTTGCAGCTGTCAATGTTGCAGCATGTATTTCCTTTCTTACATCCTCTTCTCATTATTACAAACAGGAATTGGTGCTGTGCATCAGAATGATTCATTTTGAATTGTTTAATAATTGTATGTTTATTCAATGGCACCACAAGGAGAAGTCTTCAGAGTTCTGCATATTAAATCTTTGGACTTCTGGTTGGCAAAAACTTAGTTTCACCTCAGGATTGCTACGCAAATTACATACTAATTTTTTTTCCCAGGAAGTTTGAAAAACAAACCTGATGATCACAGAATAATGACAAATAACTAACAGTCATAAAATATTTATTCTGCGTAAGAGGACATTCTGACATTAACTTGCAAATGTTTATACAAAGGACTTGCGGCTCAAACTGTCCTGCCATCTCACTGTGGATAAAGTAACCATTCGTATGTCTTTTGTTTCTGGGCATAGGATTTTAATTTTTAGTAGAGCTATTTGTTTTCGAAATGTTGGCAAGTCGAGTGCAGGTAGACCGTAGAACAGATGGCCAGTATAAATGTTGTTAGTTTTCTCTGCTGTCAGGCAGGCAGAAAAAAGCAATGTATTTTTGACATGGGCAAGTTAGGAGAGTTGCATAACCAACATATTATTTTCATGATAAAATTTCATATAAATGTTGAAAAACTTTAATTGTGAAAATAACTTGTTATTTTCTATAACATTATCTAAAACTTGTGTAAATAAAGGTAAATGGTTTGTGACTTAAAATAATTGTGACTGAACCATTTACTTTTGATTTCTGCACTAGAGATTATTGATTCAGTTTGCAGTGAGCTCTAATTGAAATATGTACACTTTCTCATTACTGTTGATACATGCCACACTTTGTTCTATTCCCATTTTTATCTTGCCCCATCTTTCATATCACTCAAACAGCATTTCTGGTGGATTTTGTTCAGTGTCTGTGTAAACTAAGCCAATAAGATACTGGCTTAAAGTACTGTAATCAGATTACTCAATGACTGCTGTGCTCACTTCATTACCAAACAAGAAAGAAATGTATATTAAAGCAAACACCTTAAATGAGAAAGTCATCAATGTGTGTTGCAATTCAGCCTTCCACAAAGGGATGCTTGTTACAATAGGAAGTTACTCCTTTTATACTGCAATCACTACATATCGTTCAATTATGGTAACAGGACTTCAGTGTTTCCTGATTCTAAACCAATATGATGGAAATATGCAGTATAAAAGATATTCATCTGAAACCAAAAAAAAAGCCTGGAATGTTTTTGACTTTATTAGGATGGAGAATCTGCTTTTTTTTCAAGTTCTTAGAAAAGAAGAGGAGCCTAAATCTTGCAAACATCAGGAAATAGACTTGTGAATTTGTTGTGCTTGCCAAACGTTAGCTTTTGAGCAATCGTGTGCATACATGCATTTTGGGACAATAGAATGTACTTTGTAGAATTGAGATTTTAATTCTGAACTTTTTGTTCCAGTAGTCAAATTTCTTCAATGAATGCATAACCAGTAAGAATAGGTATACAGAGCAACCTTGATTATCTGAATATTAATTATCCGAATATTGGATTATCTGAAGGAGAATTTGAGATCCTGATAGAAACATTACATCAAAGAGGTGTTTCCAACACTGATTGCGCCTTTTATTTACAATGATCAAAAACGAACTCGGGGGCACGGACGGGGGAGGCGATGCGGTGACTGGGTGGGGGCAGAAGTGGATGGGGCAGCATGGTTGGACAGGGTTGGGGGTGGGATGGGATCGGAAGGGAATGGGTTTGGACTGGGTTGGGTGTGCGCATGGGGGCAGAGGTGGGGGATGTATGTGGGCGGGCAGGGGTGGGGCGGACGGGCTTTGGAGTGCGCATGGTGGGGGCGGAGTTGGGGGCAGCTGGGTGTGTGGTGTGCTGCTGCCTTGTCTCCTGAACGGGGACTGGACTTTGCAAGTGTTCCCTGTGTCAATCCCATTGAGCTGATTGTGGAGGGGCAGGCCACAGCAGTGCTGCAGGTCCCTTACACACGTGTGTGTCTGCTCTGCAACAAGCCCTGAGACAGAGAGGGGGAGCAAGGCAGGCAGAACGAGGAAAGAGGAAGCTTCAGAAAACTCTTGAGCTCCAGAACAGAGGGATTGAATCAATTAACCAAATAATCAATTATCTGAATGAAATAGTGCCCACCCATCTCGTTTGGATAATAGAGGTTCCTCTAAATCAACAGATGTTGATGCTGGTAATCTTGGGGAAAGTTGCAATTTTCATTTAATTTAAGCTTTTATTTGTACAGTCTTGCTAAGAAATTAGTAAATGTTGCAACATTAGTTTAATTCTGCAGAAGCCTGAACAGTTTTTACTTTGGGCGGAATTATCTAGCAGTGTAACAGGATGTGAGCCTCGTCACGTTGGTGACCACAAGGAGATTATTGTGCTTTTCGGCAGTTGGATATAAGCAAAACGTGTTACTGTAATTTTCTACTGCTTCCGTGTTGGTTGATTGCTTTTATGCTGATGATTTATTAATTGTCCATCATCTCAAACTCAAAAAAAATTGATATTTGGGGCAAGTCTGATTTTATTATGTTCTTAACTCAATTTTTATGATTTTTTAAAAAAAACCTGTTAAAATTCCAAATACTTAATAGTCGGCGTTCATTTACAGAATAAATTGCCATGCAGCTAACGGTTGTATACGGCATGTGAGGATCGTTGAAGGAAAGGTACTAGTGTAAAAGCAATTGCATTGTTGTTAAGTTAGTTTTATTCTTTCAAAGATTTGTATATACTCACTTAAAAAAAACAGTATTTTGTTTGAAATAAAATCTGACTTTATCATTCACAGCAAATTTGAGACATAGTTTAACTAAATTTTCTTCACGTTTTCAGTTCATGTCTGAGCAGTATTCAGTCAGTTTCATTACTTTTGGTCTTTTTAACGAAGATTCAGGTAAAATGTTAAAGGATAGAAATCTCTTGTGACATTTTCCACCTATCACCAATTTTTCATTTACAGGCATAAATGTTTCAAGATGATCTGTGGAAATTCTTAAGTGTAAATTGCCATTTGCAGTATATTTTGCTGTCATAAAAATTGTATGTAATAATTTAATCTGTTCAGTTGTAGAATCCTATTTGGTAGCATTAATTTTCAGAAAAGTGGTTAGGCCACCTTTGGAATATTGCATGCAATTCTGGCCTCCATCTTATCAGAAAGATGTTGTGAAACTTGAAAGGCATCAGAAAAGATTTACAAGGATGTTGCCAGGGTTGGAGACTTTGAGCTATGGGAGATGTTGAATAAGCTGGGGTTATTTTCCCTGGAGTGTCAGATGCTGAGGGGTACCTTAGAGAAGTTTATAAAATCATGAGGGGCATGGATAGACAAGATCTTTTCCCTTAGGTGGGGGAGTCTAGAACTAGGCGGCATTGGTTTAGGGTGAGAGGGGAACGATATAAAAGAGACCTAAGGGGCAACTTTTTGATGCGCGTATAGAACGAGTTATTAGAGGAAGTGGTGGAGGCAAGTACAATTGCAACACGTAAAAGGCATCTGGGTTGGTATATGATTAGGAAGGGTTTGGAGGGATATGGGCTGGATGCTGGCAGGTGGGACTAGATTTGGTTGGGATATCTGGTCGGTATGGACGAGTTGGACCGAAGGGTCTGTTTGCATGCTGTACATCTCTATGACTTGAGTGGAAAGGTTTTTGTAATCGCTTGATGTGTGGTTGAGTAAAACAGACCATTGTGGTCCCAGAATTGACCCTTTGTCTGACGTTGTTTGCTAGGATGGAAATAGGATCACTACAGTTTGCCTGAATATTTCTGGTTTAGGGGGGACAGATGTACCAGAGCTCCCTTTCCTTATCCTGGACTCCATGAACCCTGTGAGAAATGTGCTTAGAAATGAAAGTTTTCTCACAGTTGATCAAGGCTCTCTGAAAAATAACTGTGTTCGGACGAGATGGCAGAGGGCATTGGCTTCTATGGAACAGAATTTCATTGGGAAGTTGATGCATTCAGGAGATGGAGAAGATTCAGTGGTAGAAACTCCCTAAAACAGTGATTTTAATTTCATAATTTTTATTTCGTCCAATTTAGTCAATGGAGAAAAGTCCTGTAGATTGTTTGGTAATGTTTTATATATGATCAAAAATTTTTTTAGCTTCTAACAACTTTTCTTTAAAGATGTAATTATTTAGCAGCTTGTGAAGTGATTTTAATGTAGCAGCACAATATGGAACATTGGAACAAGAGGCAGTTGAGCCCTTTGGACTATTCTGACATTCAGTCAAACCATGATAGAACATCACAGGAAGATATATAGTACAGTAAAACATTTCAGCAATTCGCAATGCATTTAATCAAAACCTGAATCTTCTGTGAACTGTACCATGTAAATATTTTTGGATCACATTCTATCAACAGTACAGCGATCCTTAGAGTATTTGCTGTTGGGGGGAGAAAAACCATTAGGTTACCTAGGTTTGCTCAGTATTCTAATTATTTTGCATAAAAAGTTTGCATCCGACATCAAACTTAGTCACAGAGTTGGATTTCATGCTCTTGATGAGTGTCACTATTTGCAATTTGAATGCTGATGGGCCTGTTTGGCCCTTCTGTTCCTAAGCAAAGTAGCATACTTTCCCGCTAAGTCATCAGTTTTCATGTTTGTCTGTAATTAGGATTTCACAGTTCTCTAATTTACATTTAAAGGGAATTCAAATAGTATCTGCGCCCATGCAGAATTAAGGTTCTCACCTAAGGTCATCTGTCATTGTTTGTGTTTGATCTCAGTTGAGTCGCCTGTAATGCTGCTTCTCCTGAAAGCATTGAATTTGTAGTGCTCTAAGCATCTATCAGTAAATTATGGTTTTACACACTGTTAGCAACTGTAAGCTAATGTTGAAGTGAATTCTTCTGCCATTCTTGAATCAGTGACAGAGCAGTTCCTTGGAAACAACTATGATAATCTGCACAATAGTGTTTGTTTGCCGAACAGGCAGAATTATGACACCACACAACTAATAAGGGTTCTTCACTTTCTGACTACTGCCAATTTCTTTTTTAATCTAACATGCTTGCCAGTGCAAACCATTATGACAATTTTCTACTTGGCTTTTTCAGTATTTTTTTGATGAAAACTAATATTCTACATGGGAGCATGAATTGGCCATTCGATCTTTCGAGCCTGCTCAGTCATTTGATAAGATCATGGTTGATTTGGTTGCAGTCTCAACTCTACCTTCCTATATGCTGTCAGCTTATAGGAAATGTCAGTTTTGTCCACTTTAAAGATGTCTTTCAGCATATAATAAATACATAATGAGAAATGTTAGCATGCATCCAGTTGGCAGTACTTGGTGGCAATATCACTTCCATCCCATTGTCTGAATTTGAACTTGATTGTATTGAAGCTTTTGGAGTAACTGATATAAGAATGAAGATTATCCATTTGTTTTATATTCATTTATCTTTTTCAACAACCAAGCCCTGGTCTTAGAACATTTAGCAGCAGATTTATTGGAATTAAATAAAATATGTATTACATAATATCTTAGAGGTAAAATAAAATCAGTTGTTATTCTTCATTTTGAGTGTTATTTTCGATTTTTCTTTAATTGGCCTTGTGTTGTTGTGCTTGAATTTGTTAAACAGTCATAAAAGTATACTATGTTTCACTAAGTGTTTCATTAAGAACCATATAATTGTTTAATTTTTGTTTTGCTTAAACTTGGTTTTGTTTCGTAGGAACTTTAAGTGCATACTTGTCCATAATTCACATGCAAAATTGTCAAAAAGAATTAACCATTTCTGTGCTAAATTCTGCAGTGCTTCTACTTTTCCCTTAGTGAGGGTGACCCACTGGCACGACATGTTTCTTTAGAATTGTCATCCACCACATAATTATGGAGAAAATTAGGAACACAATTAAAGAGATTAAAAAAAATAGTTCTAGTGCAATTCTTGCTTCTGTTTGTGCCTTTTTAAAACTGAGGTGCAACCTGTATTAATTATTTACAGTTGAAAAAAGTATATATTTGGCAAAAATCTGGATCATAATGAATATTTCCATGTATTTTTTTCTTCTAGACCAGAATCTGTAGAAGCAAGCCCTGTGGTGGTAGAGAAGTCGAACAGTTATCCGCACCAGTTATATACCAGCAGTTCTCATCATTCACACAGTTACATTGGTTTGCCTTATGCAGTAAGTTTTTAAATTAATAAAACCACTACTTTGTTTCATGTTAAATCCGAACTCATAATTTTTCTAATCTTAACAACCACAGTGCAAGTTATACTGCTGTATCAGAAACCAGCTTCTTGGCCCATCTAACACAATGCAAATTACCATGACATTTCGTCTTGTGTAAACTTTTACTGCTTTGCCAAATCTGTTATTAATAGTAATGTATTGGTTTACCTAAATTAATGCATTCTTGATTAACATCTGTCTAAGTTTCTGCTTAGTTTTTAATGATTTTTGTGACTGAACGGTCAAAGCTGTTTTGTTTTTTGTGTGCGTTTTCTTGGTACAAACCTTTTGGAAGGAATGGTTTGTCACTTTAATGGATAATTCTTCTTTGTGTAACATCCAGTTGTTGGGTAAAGAGAAGGGTAATGCAACATTTGATATGTGCACATCTTTGGGCACCAGAAAGTAAAGTGTACTTGATTCAAATGAGTTGCTGCATGACAATGAGCTCTTTGTGAAGCAGATGATATGTTCTAGAATTCCCCTGATAAAAGTTCTGCAGAACATAGTTCTTTAAATTGTTTTCCTGGCTTGATTATTCTCACTGCTGTAGACTAATTTTATAAAAGAAATAAAGTTTAGCAGAAAGCCATTCTGTGGCTTTCCTGTTGGTTGATCTGTTTTAATCAGAATAACTAAGGTGCACATCTTTCTTATGGTGACAGAAAGGTTCTGTAGTTGGCCACCATGCCTTTGTATACAGAAAAAAAATACTACTGTAGATTTACATTCATGGGCATCAGATAAGGATAAGATTATGAAGTGTTATAATTTTCTTTCATAATCCCCCACTTTTTTCACATCACACTTCCTTCACATGACACTTTTTTTTAATCATGAGCTAACTCAATTTATAACTTTCAACTTCAAAAAAAAAAGTTTGTCTTTAAATTTACATTTACATCTGCCTTAACTGGATCTTATTCCTGCTCATCATTGAATATGTAGGTTTTTTTTACGAGCAAAGGCAATGAGTTTAGAGTGGACCTATATGAAATCTATATTTTTGAAAGCTCAATTGCAGTTGAATTGAACAGACAGTTAAAATTAACCGCCAGGTTTTAAAATGTATTCTGGTGCAGTTAAACTTGTTCCAGGATAATTAATGATGATTGTACACTTTTTCACTTAGGTTAGAAAGATGTTTTTGCTTGTCAGTAGTGTCACTTTTTCAGAAATTTGTAGAACTGAAGGACCTAGGCATATAGGTACGTGTTTCTTTGAAATTTGCATCGCATATAGACAGGCTGGTTTAAAAAAAGTATTTGGCATGCTTGCTTTCATTGCTCTGTCCTTTGAGTATAGGAGTTGGGAGGTCATGTTGTCCCGGATATTGGTTAGGCCTCTTGTGAAACACACTGCCCAGTTCTAGTTGCCCAGTTGTGGGAACAATATTATTAAGCTAGAGATGGTTCAGAAGAGATTTATCAAGATGCTGTCAGGTATGGGAAGATTTGAGATAGGCTGGGACTTTTCCACTGGAGTGGAGGAGATTGAGAGATGATCTATAAAAGTTTATAAAATAAAGAGGGGTATAGATAATAGTAGTTGTCTCTTTCCTAGGATGGGGGATTTCAAGATGAGGGGGCGCATTTTTCAGGTAAGAGGAGAGAGATTGAGAAAAGACATGAGAGACGATATTTTTATACACACGGTGGTTTGTGTGTGGTATGAGCTTTCCGAGAAAGTAGGTGAATGCAGATACATTAGTGTTTAAAAGACATTTGGTTTGAAGATCTGGATCGCCAGGGGTTTTGGGGGAGGGGGGGGTTGTCTCTCTGTTCCGTGATCTGTCAATTACCACTCACAATCTGTCTGTTTCTTGAAGACTTCATTCTTTATTTCTTCTTAAGGCCGGGTACAGAGCATCTGGAAACACAGAGGTTGTGTGCATCCATATTCCTCGGAGGATCTGCACACATGGCTTAAAACAAAGACATTTTTATACTTTTCTCAAATGTACAGGCCATGATTGCATAGTACATTCAGACAATTACCAATCAATGCACAATATTGCTTTATTTGACAGTTACTTGGTCTAGTGATATTTCCTGGGAACCAACTTTGTTTTCCAACACTCAGGCCACCCTTATCTCACTAATTGAGCCATTGCACCTGCATTTGAAGGTCCATTAGAATGCCCAGTAATGTCTTATCTAGTCTAGTTATTTCTATTCTGTAAAGGGAGCACTGTCGCTAATCTCTGTTGAAGCAGACTGTTGTTAGTCTGTTATGCATCTGTAGCAGCCATTTTGTCATATTTGCATTGAGAAGCCATTTTATTGCCACCTAAATTATTAAGAGCATCTGTTAAGTGGTTGTTCCTGACAACAACGAGTTACCTCAGCCTGTATTCAGGTTTCAGATCCTCAGAATAAGTACATGAATAGGAAAGATTTCGAGGAATATGGGCCAGGAGCGGACAGGTGGGATTAGTTTCATTTGGGTGTACGTGTGGCAAGGACTGGTTGGACTGAAGGGTCTGTCTCCGTGCTTTAAGACTTCATAAATGAAACTTGATTGTTGGAGAATGCATTATTCATTGGATTAGCACAATCACTTTTTGACTCTGGAACTCTCCAGATTTAAATCTATTCTATTTATTTTTTGGTTTCTTCCGGTTGCTCCCCTGCACTGTTGCTATTCAGCAGTACTGCTTATTTTCCCCCACAGCACCTGTGTTATGTATGTGTGTAAGTGCAAGGGACTCAGTGAAGGCATCATTTATGCAAATAATTTTATTCAATATTTCCACACCAGGAAAAACCTATGTAGCCAGGGAACCAGTAACAAGATCTGGTGGGGCAATTCTTGCATTTAAATCTATTCTAAGATAGGGAAATAATTTTGCACGTGATAGCTTTAATGATCTTTCTAATTATACAATAATTAGCAATCTCATTTCAACCTACAAAAGCATTTAAATTGAAATGACTCTCCACTACTGTTTTAGTTAATCTAAGGCAGGGTTTGGGTGCATTGGTACAGCAGAATCACAGGAGTTTCTTTATGTGACTGAAAGCTCCACGCTTGTCCTCATTGGTCAAAAAATTGAGTATACGGGTTGGGATGTCATTTTGCAGCTGTTGAGGACATTGAGGCCACTTTTGGAATACTGCATGCAAATGTGGTCGCCCTCTGTAGAAACAATGTTGTTAAACTTGAGAGAGTACAGAGAGTGGTGGATTTGAGTTAAAGAGAGAGGCGGATTGGGTTGGGGCTTTTTTTCCCTGGAGCACAGAGGCTGAGGGGTGACCTGAAAGAGATTTATAAAATCATGAGGGGCATGGATGGGATAAAAAGTTGAGTTTTTTTTTCCCCAACGGCAGAGGCGTCCAAAACTAGAGGACATAGGTTTTAGGTGAGAGGAGAAAGATTTAAAAAGGAACCTGATGGGTAACTTTTTGACGCAAAGGGTGGTGCACGTATGGAGTGAGCTGTCAGAAGAAGTGGCAGAGATTGATACCATTACAGCGTTTAAAAGGCATCTGGATGGGTATATGAATAGGAAACGTTTAGAGGAATATGGGCCAAATGTTGGCAATGTGACAGTCCGATTGTGATGTCTGGTAAGTGCAGATGAGTCGGACTGAAGGGTCTGTTTCCATACTGTATGACTCTGACTTTTGGACTTGTGATGCTAATACTGGATTCATTCCTAAACAGTAGTTTCCTTTGAGCAAAAATAATTTAGCTAAACAATTTAGAGGAAAAATATTTGACTCAGGACCTGATCCCTTGAGCCTTCTCAGCCATTCAATAAAACTGGCTGATCTGATTAGTCTAGTCTAAATTCCAAGCTACACTTTCGAGTAACCTTTCACCCTGTTGCTAATCAAGAATGTGTACTCCTGCATTACAAAGAAAAATTCGAAGACTCTGCTTCATCTGCCTTTTGATGAATAGAGTCTTCTGGCAAAGGTTCTACCCTCCATTAGAAATAATTTCTCCTCACCTTTCTTTTAAATGGGAAACTCCTTAGTTTTAAACAGTGACCAGTATTTCAAGATTCTCCCTCAAAAGAAAACATCTGATTCACTTTCACCTTATCAAGACCCCTTAACATGTCATATGCTTCAGTCAAGTCACCTCTTACTCTTCTAAACAAGGCAGATACAAACCTAGCTTGCTCGACATTTCCTTGTAAGATAACTGCTCATTCCAGTATTAGATAGTAAACCTCCTGTAAAAGGGTCCCAAGGCATTTACATCCTCCTTTATTTCAGGTAAACCAGTACTGTGCATAGTTCTTCAGATGTGGTCTCATGAACGTTCTGTACATCTACAGCATAATCACCTATTTTTGTAATCAGTTCTTCTTGTCTAACATAATATTTTGTTTACGCTCCTAATTACTTGATCGTTGTGTGCATTGAAATTTCACTATTCCTTCAACAATTTCAGGACCACAATTATGGTGCTCGTCCTCCGCCAACACCCCCAGCTTCACCCCCTCCAACTGTCGTAATAGGCAAGAATGAGGTGAGCATATTCACCACAGCTAATTTTGATGAGACTTCCAGTGCCACGACAATCAGCACTTCTGAGGATGGAAGCTATGGCACAGATGTTACCAGGTGCATCTGTGGATTTACCCATGATGATGGATACATGATCTGTTGTGATAAATGCAGGTAGGCATGCAACAATCAAACCTTTTATCTTTGTGTTCATTCACTTAGCAGTGTAATTTTGTTTTTTTTTATAAAAGCTGCTACAGAGGTCTTCAAAAGTCGGGTTTGTTCACTTTAGTCACACAGACCAGAATTGGATCAGGTTTATGCTATATTCGCAGACCTCAAATGTGGCATTAGTGAGGCTGCTAGAATTGGCCTCAGCACCCCATGTTATGGTTTGACAACAGACTTCCTCTGTCAAAATTACTGTGGTAAGGACAGTTGCAGCTAAACTTTGCCAATGGTTAAGAAACTGTTGATGGTGTACTTGTTTATAGAATCATAGAATTCCTCGTGTGGAGCCAAGCCATTTGGCCCATCAAGTCTACACCAACCCTCTGAACAGCATCCCACCCAGACCTATCACCCTACCCTATTCCTGTAACCCTGCATTTTCCTGGTCACAATGTGCAATTTGGTACAGGTAACATCCACGTTTGTTCTCGTAGGAATAAAAGTAACACAGGAAAGTTGAGAAAGGCTCCCAGTGCCTGTGGATATGTATTATCGAAGAGAAAGAAAAAAATGTTGAGAAAATCAAGTGCCTCATCTGCTCCTTACTAATATGTTTTTAAAATATGCTAATTTAGAATTTTAGGATATCTCCCAAGGGGATGTCCACAGTAAGATATGCTAGTTTGAAACTTACTTTTTTTTTAACGCTCCCTTGACTTAATTAGAACACTTAAGTTGTAACATTTTAAGATTTAAAACAAATGATAAATACTTTATTAGATAATTAGGTTGAGTTTGCTTTTTTTAAACTGATTGTTGTGATGAAAATTCACGTAAATTCACCCAGCTTTAATGGGCTGTTAATGAATTATGCATGAGTAGTCCCTGGGAATGATAATGAGAATGATGCAACTGCAAAGTATGGAGAATAGGTTGTTAAAGACTTTGGTTTATATCTTAAACCCTGACTTGATACAGCAAATAATTTAGAGCTTTCATTAGGGCAAACATTATATTCATTGTGCGGCCTCTTATTTTAAATATAAGAAGTATGCAAAGTTATGATTGCTTTTTTTTAAATCATCAAAAACGAAAATTAGTAAACAATTGATTTGAATGGCAACAGATGAAATAATCAAAAAGATAGGTATTGATTTGGGACAAAATTATTATATAATGCTATTATGCAATAATGCTTAGTTTTGACAATGAAGTTTTCAATTGAATGTGTTCCTTTAATTATTTTCTTAGTGTTTGGCAGCACATAGATTGTATGGGTATCGATAGACAGCATATTCCAGAAACATATCTTTGTGATCGTTGTCAGCCTCGGTGAGTACAGTATATCTGAGAGAACTCTTTTTAAAATGATTGTAAAATTGTTCATAAATCTCGGATAACTGTAATGCTGTCCCTCCAGGTGTTTGGATAGAGACAGAGCTGTGTTGCTACAAACAAAGAAAAGGGAAAATATGTCAGGTATGTGTGAATATATGATGAGGAGAAACGTTGTAACTGGATTTTAATATTGAAGCCCTGAGAACCACTTGCATGCTCTTCAGAAACAAACCACCAGTTGGAGAATTAGTTCCAACTTGTAATCTAAACCACACCACTCACACTTGATCATAGCTTTTATATTTCTAACAAAGTGATTTTGATATTGCACTGATTGCTATTAGCTCAAATATTCAAAAACACTTTGTAGCTATTTGTTTTTCATTGGTGTACACTATCTACGCTCTTACTAATGAGTCAAAATACTTCATGAATATCCCTGGCAGTCCTTCATTCTTTTATGTATTCCATTCTAAGTTATGAAACAGATATGAAATACAAGAACACAATTTTGGAAAGTGATAATCTGGTACAGTTGCACATTGTGACTTCAATCCTACTATTTAAGATATTGCATATAGTAGCATGAATTGTTTTAATTGCTGAATCCCTGACAAAAAGCTATGAAGACTTTAATGTGTTGTTTTGGGAGGTAAGTTTATCTTGTGTGTTTCTATCAGTTAGTTTTTTTTGTGTGGAACGTTTTATTTTAATCTGGTTTTATACATGAAATAAACTTCTACATTATGACAACTGAAATAGTTGTCTTATTTATTCTTTAGTTAAATGTGTCTCCATTTATCAGTATCAAATTAAGAATGTGCTCACATGCATGTGTGACAGGGTCAGATTTGCAGTTTTGATTTTTTTATAAAGTATAACCTCGATCATCTAGCATAATAAAGACAGCTTACAACCATATCTTGCAATGTACTGCAAAAATGCCAATTGGTGGATAATTGAGAACAACAAATTGCTAAACGTTTGATTGCTTTCATTCAGTGATATAAACCTCAATATAGGTTTAACATTGCAACTTCGCACTAAGCAATTGATTTGATTACTCTGTCATTTCCTTACCTGTGATTTCATGAGGCAGAGCTACAGACCAGTGGCAATCTCAGAACTTCATTTGACATAATTAAATGGCTGACTTTAAAATGAACAAAAACCAAAAGAACTGTAAATCAGAGACAAAAATAGAAATTGCTGGAAAAGCTCAGCAGCTCTGACAGCATTTGTGGATAGAAATCAGATCTGAGGAAGGAGCACTTGACCTGAAACCTCCGATTTCTGTCTACAGATACTGCCAGACATGCTGAGTTTTTCCAGCAATTTATGTTTTTGTCTTTAAAATTAACACGCAGTTTCTATAAATATATTCTTGCGTGGAAGAACTGATCTGAAAATCAGTAGTTGCACAGTAATTAGACGAAAAAGAAGCTGTTGACATCCTTGATTTCTGCCACCCTCCCTTCAGCTGAGTAAAATCTTGCTACTGGATAAGGCAAATAATTGACATGAAGGCAATTGAGGTTCTATTCTATAATTTTTTTAACAAAAGTTCAATCTCAGTTTGTTATGCAAAATATTAGGGATAATGTGTTTTGAAAAAATATTGATTACAGTGCTTTATAAGATTTTCATTTTAATTTAAATAGATGGAGACACCAGCGCAACTGAAAGCGGAGATGAGGTACCTGTGGAGCTATATACTGCCTTTCAGCAGACTCCTACGACGATCACATTGACCGCCACTAGGGTAACAAAGGTAAATGAGAAAAAGCGAAAGAAAAGTGGAGAAAAGGAGCAGTTTGCTGCAAAATCTAGAAAGGCAAGTAGATTTGTTTTCCTCCACTAGAGAGGCCTGCATAATTTGACAGCTAGCTCATTTTATACTGGAAATCTTAGGGCATTAAATATGTTACATTGACAGTAAAATCATATACAGAAATTATTGTAGAATGTTGTGAAAATCTTGCGTTCTCTGAATTATTTAGTTTACTATTAGCAAAGTGTCAAATAATAATAAAAAGTTTAGCCTCCTTGGTTCAGCTGCTGTAGCAATATGGAAATACTTATTAAAATTGCACACATATTAGAAGGATAAAGTTAAACCATTCAATTGATACCAAAATTTAAACTTGGCTTGTATTCCCTTGAGTTGAGAAAGTTGATGTCAGACCTAATCAAGATGTTTTAAGTGAGAGTAGAATTCAACAGCAGAAATTCAATACCTGAGATACACAGAAAATATTCACTCTGAACGTGGAGTTTAGTCAATGGGGAACTATCTTGAAATTAGAGTCAGGTCATTCAGGAATGCCAGGGAACGTTTTTACACAAAGACGAGTGAACATATGAAATTTTCTTCCCCAAAATGTTGTGAATGTTGGGTTATTTAAAATATTCAAGGCTGTGATGAGCATTTGTTAGGTAAAATGTGTCAAGAGATTCAGGTTAAAATTGGATAAATGGAGTTGAACAACAAACCACGATCTAATTGAATAGCAGAACAGGCTTAAGGAGCTGAATGGCATACTCAGATTTTTATGTCCTTAATTTTTCCTACCTATTTAGTTCTAATTTTTGCTGTATTTTTCTATTTATCTCTCCTTGAAATTTTTATAAAAATTATTTGGGCTGGCATGAAGGCTGATTTGGTTATCACTACTGCCTCACAGTGCCATGGACCCGGGTTTGATTCCACCCTTGGGAGACTGCGCATTCTCTCTATGCCTGCGTGGGTTTCCTCCGGCAGTCCACGGATGTGCCGGTTAGGTGGATTGCCCATAGTGTCCAGGGGTGTGTAGGCAAGGTGGGTTAGCCATGGGAAATGCAGTGCTATAGTGATAGGAGACATGTCTGGTGGGCTGCTCTTAAGAGGATTGGTTGGACTTGATGGGCTGAATGGCCTGCTTCCAACTATACAGATTCAGTGATTTCAAATATTGTATTTCTTTTATTTTTAGTGTTCTCAAAGGCTACTTAGTTTCTGCGTCTCTGAGCTCCCATTGTCTGCTTTGTAAAGAGAAATAACTTTGGAAACATGATTGTCCAGCTGAAAGTCTACACTATAGGCTTTTTTTCAGAGCTGAACTTGTGCAAGGAAACCATAAACAAGAGTGCTATCTTTGCATATTCTGTGCACATTTAGTTTGCACTGCAGTTACATTGAGATAATTCATTGATATTGCAGAAGTTAGATGGAATATGTTCTAATCCCAATACTTAGCTAACTGTTGTGGTTCTGTTCACCGAGCTGGGAATTTGTGTTGCAGATGTTTCATCCCCTGTCTAGGTGACATCGTCAGTGCTTGGGAGCCTCCTGTGAAGCGCTTCTGTATTGTTTCCTTCGGCATTTGTATTGATTTGTCTCTGCCGCTTCCGGTTGTCAGTTCCAGCTGTCTGCTGCAGTGGCCGGTATGTTGGGTCCAGGTCGATGTGTTTGTTGATTGAATCTGTGGATGAGTGCCATGCCTTTAGGAATTCCCTGGCTGTTCTCTGTTTGGCTTGTCCTATAATAGTAGCACAAAACACTACATAGGACAAACAGGAAGACAGCTAACGATCCGTATCCATGAACACCAACTATCCATGAAACGACACGATCAGCTATCCTTAGTAGCCACACATGCAGATGGCAAGCAACATGAGTTCAACTGGGACAACACTACTATTATAGGACAAGCCAAACAGAGAACAGCCAGGGAATTCCTAGAGGCATGGCACTCATCCACAGATTCTATCAACAAACACATCGACCTGGACCCAATATACCGGCCACTGCAGCAGACAGCTGGAACTGACAACCGGAAGCGGCAGAGACAAACCAATATAAATGCCGAAGGAAACATCACAGAAGCGCTTCACAGGAGGCTCCCAAGCACTGAGGATGTCACCTAGACAGGGGATGAAACGTCGGCAACACATATTCCCAGCTCGACGAACGGAACCACAACAATGAGCTACAAATCTTCTCACAAACCTTGAACTTAGCTAACTACAATAAAATAGTTGTCAGATATCCTTTTTATTTCAAGATAGATGATGAGACCTTTACCTGAAAGGAGGTACATACAAGGGAACCTCGATTATCCGAACTTGATGGGCACTATTTCGGTCGGATAATCGATTATTCGGTTAATTGATCAAATGCCTTTCCTTTGGGGCTCGGAGCTTTTAAAGTCTGCTCCCCGTTCAGGAGACTAGCAGCAGCACACAGAGCACAAGCTCCTCCCCTCACCTCCGTGCAACACGCCCCATGACCCCCCCTGCTCCCAACCGTGTGCAACACTCATCCTGCCCTCCCAACCTGGGTAGGATATACCAGTGTGTAAAACCCCAAGGAAAGTGTGAGGAGAGAGAGCGTATGAACAGTCATTTGGAGACAATGCCTGTTTAATCACTGTTGGAAACAAGTCTTTGATGTGACGTTTCCATTGGGACCTGGAGATCTCTTTTGGATGATCCAATTTTCGGATAATTGGTATTCGGATAATGAAGTTTCCTCTGTACTACTGTAATTTTGGATGGTTCTGATATTTATAGAAAAATTCATAATATATGAAAATATTTGGGAATCTTTAGAGGCATTTTGTTCATGATATTCCTAATCAACCTGATCAAAGATGTCTTTATGCACAGGTTGGTTAGAAAAATAGGAACAGAGCCGATGAATAGGTGTGATATGAACCTGGATTTCTGGCTCAGAGGTAGGGCCATTACCACTATGCCACAATAGTCCCACCCTCTTGGTTCCAGATTTCTTTTTAGTCAACCTGTCCATGGATGTTATGGCCCACCTCTGTAGTGGGTGGAACTGGAACTTGAGCCTTCTAGCTCTGAGATAAGAACATTACCACTATGACACAAAAGCCATTTTACTGCACCTGTTATTTTCATGCAGTTTCCCATTCGAATATTGACCAGACCTGGGTCTGCTTAACTTCTGAGATGAGACACGATCGAACATTTTCAGACCAGTATGGACATAGACAAACTCTTTATTCTAGATATTTTCTAATCAACTTGTTCAGAGATGTTATTACACAGCTCTAGAGCTGGTGGGGCTTAAACTCCAGCTTTCTGGCTGACAAGCAGGACGTGATCACTGGACTACATGAGCCTTTTAAGGTCCTTTGTTCCTATTTTTCTAATCAACCTGGTCAGAGATGTTATTACGTACTTCTGGAGCAGGTGTGACTTGAACTCGGGCCACCCAGTCCAGGGTAGGAACGCTATCACTGTGTCTCAGGAGGTCCCTAAAGCTTCTTTGTTCCATGGCGGACAGTGAATAACCAACATCTGAGGCTATTGATGATGTTTGGGGAATTGAAGAAGTAAGTGGTGAACTCTTTAGTTTAATGAACTATCGCTTGTTAATAAAGTGTACATACAAGTAAGTGTACTTTTGACTGCTAATTGGAGAAAACAGATAGAAACAGAGCAAAGGAAATTAGACTTTTTATCATGTATATTTAATGAGGTCTGAGTATCACTGGCAAGGTCATTATTTGTTGCCGTACCTAGTTGCCCTTGAGAGGGTGTTTGTGAGTTGCCTTCTTGAATTGTTGCAATCCATCTGGTGTAGATACAACCACAATACTAATTTTCTTTCTCTAATAATGTTAAAATGATTTGTTGTAAACATTTTCCCATCTGTCATTGTTTTACAGTGGAATGTAATGTGCTGTGCAAGTGATTTTCTGTTACTGCACATGAGTTTAATTTCTTTATTAAGTCAAGCATTTATAACGCTCAGGTTTTAGCCACGTTTTTAAAAAAGGCAGGTGGGAAAACGTTTTTGCTTGGGCAAATCTGGACTTCTATATTAAATAGTCTCCTATCACTGTACTCAATTGTGAATATTTGTTGATACAGTGGGCAAGACCATATTGATATCATTCAGCCTGTTCTATCATTTTCAAAAATCGTTGTTGGTAAAAATTGTGAACAGTCATGGTCAAGTTTTGTGGCAAGCAAATGAATGTTTTTTTCATTCTTTAATGGGATCTGGACATTGCTGGTAAGATGCGTTCTTTGAACTGCTGCGATCCATGTGATATGCATAAGCTAAATGCTATTAGGGAGGGAGTTCCAGGATTTGCACCAACAGCAAAATAGCAATGATATAGTTCCATGAGATAATTGTGTGTGGCTTTGCAGGGAGCTGAAATCCTTCTAAGTGATGGCAGTTGCAGCTTTGGAAGATGTTATCAAAGGAACCTTTTGAATTTCTACAGTGCATTTATTAAATGGTACTGCTGCCACTGCACATCAGTGGTGGTGGTTATGGAACAAATGAGACTTGAACCCAAGCCTTCTGGCCAGAGGTAGAGACACTACTACTGCACCACAAAAGCTCCTTCAGGGAGTTTATATACTATTCTAATTATGTTAGAATCAAAATGCTGTGCACAACAGAACTGATACTATCAGGATGGACTGGAACCTAGGATATTACAATACTTGCACAGGATAACCACTACTATGCAAACCAACCAAGAAATGGAAGAGACCATTGCCACAATCAAATGGCTCCAGACAGCATTCACTCACCCCTTTGCAGAAGAAAAGAAAATCTTCCACATTAGTTTGGGATCAAGGGGCACCCTGCTTTGATGGAATGCACCCTTTCTGGCTGTAGAAACAACATCGACACTGAGCTTCTGTCTCGTATATACCCGTCAAAATGCATGCTAGCAGAATGTCCTCAGGAGATCTGTCTGTGATAATGTTTACTGGAATAAAATATGTGACTCGCATATGTGTAATAAACTTGCTTTCCCACTTGGTATGTTTAGCATCTGATGATCTTTCTAACCCCCTAATTGGTGCTCTGCTTGAAAGCCACATTTCAAAGGAGGTGGTTCTTTCTTGCTGGAGATGAGAATTGTCTGACCCGTGAGTACAGCCCAAACCTGATGTTGCTCAGATGTCTTTGATGATATATTGCCCTCTACTTTTTTTTTTGTCCTTCCTCTCTCTTGCATACCAATCTGGAAATGGAGCAGAAGCAGAATTTATGGGGAGGTGGTGACATAGTGGTAATGACCTACTGCTTTGGTAATCCAGAGATACAGATTGGCTCCTGTCGTTGCCATCTTGGTGTTTCCATGGTGTTGAGATGGAAATTTCTACTTTTTGTTTTAAAACACCTGTTTGGCACTGAACTTGTGAACAGTAATGAAGAAAGTAAAACTTGGTGTATTGGGCAACACTGCTGCAGCTATGTTTGACATACAAGGAATATTTCTGTGCAAGCCTCCTCATTATTTAATGCAGTTCTTTTGCCTGTCTTACACTTCGCAGCTGAAGGCTTTATTCTGTTGCAAACTTTCTCAGTTGCCATCAGTTTACCTGAAACTAACTGTGATAGGTTCTTCAGAGATTAGTGAACATGGCTCTACTGTTTGACATAATAAAGCAGTAATGGGGAAGTCATGTTTGTTGTACTCAATTGTAAAGCCACTCTAATTTTGAACAACATTATTTTTCAAGTTCAGCCTTGATATTTAAGTTTACTGCTGTATGTAAATCATCAACATTAAAACACTTTATAAATTAATATGACAATCACATTAGAAGGATCTTTGTACAAAAGTAATAATCTGTACAGCCTGTCTGCAACTACTGTGTTGTAACATAAGGGATAGCATGTTTGAAACAGAAATATAGTATTTAGAAATAAAATAGTGCCCACATTTGAAGATAATTCTGGTATCTTAAGGCTACTTTTGAAGGTTTCCAAAATCTTTGGTTTTAGAAATAGAACAATGAGTTTTTTTTAAAAAGTTACACTGATAAATCACTGGTAGGCCGCAGCTTAGAATATTGTCTCTAATTCTGGCTTCAGATTTTTAGGAAGATATCAAGACTTTGGAGAGAACAGTGGGGATTTAATAGACTAAACACCAGTAATGGAGGACTTAATATGTGGAAGGAGTGCTGAAGCTGGGATGGTTCTTCTTTGAGCAGGGAATGCTCCCAAATATGGATGTCCCAAATAAATTTTCAAAGAAGAAATGAAAGAGAAATTACTCCCAGTGATGAATGGTCAGTAATCAGATTTAAGATGAATTTGCAAATGAACCAGAGGAATGAACAAGAAGAATTTTGTTTTAACACACCAAGTTGTTATTGTAAATAAATCCGTGGCTAGAAAGTAAATCCGAACAGCTTTGGTAATTGACCTACTTTTCTGTGCTGACGGCCTCAATTTAGCACTCCTTTGATCATCAGTTTGGGGTGCAACTCTCTAATTGCTTCCAAAATCTATGGCAAATACTGCAGTTGTTTTTGTGTTATTCTGTTGAATACAGAGGTCCTCAGGAATTCAAGGTTTGTCTTTTAATAAATTTTCAAGCCTGTTTGTAATTGGAAGCTTTATAAATTAGTGTAAAGTTACCTAGCATAAATAACTATGATCTTCCTGATTCTTAATGTTCAATTTTCCCAGCCTAGGTTTCATTTTACGTTGGCTTAACACATTATTGTTTCTTTATTGCTGTTAAATGGTGCTTCACTGGTGATTCCATGTGTTAAAACTGCAGGTGTGTTTTAACAGAGTTGTAGACTGTTGCACATCTGACTATCTAGGTTGTAAATTTTTACAGGGATAGGATATTTATTTATTTTTTTCCTCTCTTCTCTTGCCCCCAGCAAGGGCTTACATGAACATTTAGTTGTGAAGATTTGAATTCTGTCATACAGAAATGGGGAAAGCTGTTCTTTCTCTGTGCAAGTGATTGGGCCACTTGTACGACTCATCCTTCTGGTTAGCAAGGTTGCATGGTTGAATTCAATCCAGGCTTACGTTCCATGCAAAACCAATCAAAAATTTAATCTGCTGGATGCTGTTGTGTGTTACCTCGGAGAAAATGTTAGGGACATCTGAAATTGTCATGTACGTTTTGTGGTTTTTGCTGAGTCCAGCAATATTGCTGTGGCCAGTGTGCTTTCTGTCCTTGAGATTTGAGGAACTCAATTTGATGATAATAGCCTCTTTAAGAGTATGTTCTATTTTGTTTGTATAATTAATCATTTGGTTTGATAATGTTAAGACTATGTTCAGCAAAATGTATGTAAAAGCAGGAAATGTAATTGAACAAATCATTATTTCTGTCTAGTTAGAAAGTATACTTTTCATTATAGGTACTCTTGAGGGATGAAGGTCAAGAAAGAGAGAAGGGCAAATAGAAAATAAAAATTTAATGTTTAAAGACAAAATGTATAACTGGAATGAGGAAAATGAAAATAGGATATAGAAGTGGTAGATGAAAAAGCAGACACATGAAGAGAGTTTGGATTTTACACAGTTGCTTGCTTTCATGATCTTGGAGATTTCTAAGAATTACACCGACTTGATTTGTGCTGTGGCATTTTGGGTTACCTTTCAAATTGAGGTCTCAAATGCATTGCTGTTGCAGAAATATTAAATAACCAGTCTTCGACGTGGTCTACTAGTGTTTCTAAACCTGGTCACCAATGAGAATTCTGCTAAAATAAAAGAATTAATCAGATCAGAGCTTCATGGGAAACCCTGTACAAATGGTATTCATATTATTGCTTTACAAAATTGTGAAATGGAAATCTTAATTTGGTTGGGAAGAGCACTGAGCAATGATAAAGCATAAAGCCAAGAGGAGAGGAGAGACATCTTGCATGTTCTAATACATGGCTTCTATTAAGTAAATAGATAAATTTCATATCTTTCAGCCTTTCCGAGAAGGATCCAGAAAATCTTCAAGAGTAAAGGTAAGAAGAATTTATGCTATTACATTGATCTTATATGTTGAATATTATAAAAAGACTGTGCACCTCCATATGTATACACAATTAAAATAGAGTCATAGAGATAAACAGCATGGAAGGAGACCTTCTGGTCCAATTCGTCTACGCTGACCAGATACCCTATTATAAATCTAGTGGCATTTGCCGGCATTTGGCCATATCCCCCTCAAACTTTGTTCTTCATACACCCATCCAGATACCTTTTAAATGTTGTAATTGTACCAGCCAACACCACTTCCTCTGGCAGCTCAAGCCATACACGCACCCTCTGCGTAAAAAAGTTGACCCTTAGGTCCCTTTTAAATCTGTCCTCTCGCACCTTGAACATATGCCCTCTCGTTTTGGACTCTCCCACCCTGGGGAAAATACCGTATCTATTTATCCTATGATTATCCTATCCTCTCATGATCTTACAAACTTCTTTAAGATCAACCCTTGGCCTACAATGTTTCAGGGAAAATAGCCCCAGCCTATTCAGCCTCTCCCTCCATCTCAGACCCTCCAAACCTGGCAACATTCTTGTAAAGCTTTACTGAAATCTTTCAAGATTCACAAAATTGTTCCTTCAGGAGGGAGACCAGAATTGCCCTGATTTGCCTTTCCAAAATGCAGCACCTTGCATTTATCTAAACTCCACCTGCCACTCTTTGGCTCATTGGCCCACCTGATCAAGATCCCATTGTACTCTGAAGTAACTCTCTTCACTGTGCATACATCTCTAATTTGGTGTCATCTGCAAACTTATTAACAATACCTCCTATGTTCACAACCAAATCATTTATATAAAGGACAAAAACAGTGGACCAGCACCAACCCTTGTGGCTCACCATTGGCCACAGACCTCCAGTCTGAAAAAAAACCCTCCACCACCACCACCCTCTGTCTTCTACCCTTTGGGCTCGTTCTGTATCCAAATGGCTAGTTATCTCTTTATTGCACGTAATCTAGTCTTGTTAACTAGTCTAACATGAGGAACCTTGTTGAACGTCTTACTGAAGTCCATATTGATGAAGTCCACCGCTATGCCCTCATCAATCCTCTTCGTTAATTCTTCAAAATACTCAATCATCTCAGTGAGACACAACTTCCCCCGTCATATTGACTATCCCTAATCAGTCACTGCCTTTCCAAATACATGTAAATCCTGTCCCTTAGGATTACCACCACCGATGTCAGGCTCACTGGTCTATGTTCCCTGGCTTTTCCTTACCATCTTTCTTAAATAGTGGTACAACATTGGCCAACCTCCAGTCTTCTCGCACCTCACCTGTGGCTATTGATCATACAAATATCTCAGCAAGGGACACAGCAAACACTTCCCAAGCTTCCCACAAAGTCCTAGGGTACACCTGATGATAAACTCCTGGAGATTTATCTACCTTTATGCGTTTTAAGATGTCCAACACCACCACCTCTGCAACATGGACATTTTTCAAGATGTCGCTATTTATTTATCCATGATCTTTATCTTCCATCTCCTCCTCCACAGTAAACATTGATCCAAAATGATCATTTAGTATCTCCCCCATTTCCTGCAATTCCACATGTAGGCTGACTTGCTGTTCTTTGAGGGGCCATATTCTCTCCCTAGTTGCCCTTTTTTGCCTTAATGTATTTGTAGAAAACCTTTGGATTCCCCTTAACCCTATTTGCCAAAGCTATGTGACGTTCCCTTTTTGCCCTCCTGATCTCCCTCGTAAGTGTACTCCTAATGCCTTTATATAATCCCTCGATCTCTGCTGTCTATACCTGACATATACTTCTTTTTGTTGACAAAAGCCTTAATTTCTGTAGTCATCCATTCTGTACACCTACTAGCCTTGCCCTTCACTCTAACAGGAGGATACTGCCTCTGGATTCTTGTAATCTCATTTTTGAATGCTTCCCAGTTTCCAGACATCCCTTAACCTGCGAACATCCCTCCCCCCCCCCCCCCCCAAATCAACTTTTGAAAGCTTTTGTCTAATACCATTAAAATTAAAAATCTCCCAACACCAGGTTATAGTCCAGCAGGCTTTTGGCGCACTATTCCTTCATCAGGAGCAGCACTCCGAAAGCTAGTACTTACAAATAAACCTGTTTGATTATAACCTGGTGTTGTGTGACTTTAAACTTTGTCCATCCCAGTCCAACACCAGCACCTCCACATCGTTGCTATCCTCAAAATTGGCCTACCTCTAATTTAGGGAACAGGAGAATCGACGTTTCGGGCATAACGTCGATTCTCCTGTTCCCTGGATGCTGCCTGACCTGCTGCGCTTTTCCAGCAACACATTTTCAGCTCTGATCTCCAGCATCTGCAGACCTCACTTTCTCCTTCCTCTAATTTAGAACATTAATTTTTAGATCCAGTCTATCCTTTTCCATTACTATTTTAAAACTAATATGGTCATTGGCCCTGAAGTGGTCCCTACTGACAACTCAGTCACTTGCCTAGCCTTATTTCCCAAGAGTAGGTTTGCACCTTCTCTTGTAGGTACATCCACATACTAAATCAGAAAATTTTCTTGAACACCCTTAACAAATTCCTCTTCATCCAAGCCCTTAACACTATGGCATTCCCTGTTTATGTTTGGAAAACTGAAACTCCCGATAATAACCGCCCTACAGATAATGGAGATCTCCTTACAGGTTTATTTCTCAATTTCTTTCTGCTTTTAGCAGATCTAGTACAATCCCATTATGGTGATCATCCCTTTCTTATTTCTCAGTTCCACCCAAATAACTTCCCTGGATGTATTCCCAGGAATATCTTCCCGAAGTACAGTTGTAATATTATCCTTAATGAAAAAGCCAACATAAACGCAAGTTATCCGTTTCATTTAATAATATCGTGACACAGCTTTATCGGCAATCTTGTCAATAATGATTTACATTTGGGTGTGACAATCATTTTTGATGTTTTAATTAATAGTAATTGTGGAAGTGTGATATTCAATGATCATTTCTAATTCTGGTCCCACTCCTGTGGGTTGATGAGTGCTGTGGTTAAGCATTTAAGTTAGATCTGTCATGTCCAGTTTGGATCAGGTAATCACATGTTTGGGTGGATTCTTCAGGAAAATAAGTGATCAGTTCCTTAAAAGTCATGTTTTGTGTGCTTTTACAATGTGGAGGCATTATTTAACTAGGGTTTTCATCAATGAAGCAAATATCATGAGCAGGTATCATGATTTCTGCTCCTATCTGATTTTTGGCTTTGGCAAAAAGTAATAGCTCAAAAGGAAAGTCACTGAATTGAATTTCAGGTAATATATTTGGAAAAGGATCATACATTGCTATTTACAATTCCTTTCATTAGAAGAGGTCAGTAAACACAAGTGTGAGAAAGGTTTTATTTTCAGTTCTTGAAAGTGAATAGGTGTTATTTATAAATTTATTGTAATTCTTACTTATTTCATTTAATCTTTGTCCTAAATTAGTTACTAATTGGTTAACTTTAATAATTCCCTACATGTGGAAGTAAAATTAGCTCAGATCAGATTCCCTACAGTGCGGAAACAGGCTCTTCAGCCCAACAAGTCCACACTGACCCTCCGAAGAGTAACCCACCCAGACCCATTTCCCTCTGACTAATGCACCTAACACTATGGGCAATTTAGTATGGTCAATTCACCTGACCACATCTTTGGACTATGGGAGGAAACCGGAGCACCCAGAGGAAACCCATGGAGAAGCAGGAAGAATGTTCCAACCCCTCACAGACAGACGCCCGAGGCTGGAATTGAAACTGGGTCCCTGGTGCTGTGAGGCAGCAGTGCTAACCACTGAGCCACTGTGCTGCCTTGCTGCAAACTTTTGCATGCATGCAGTTCTCAGGCTTAATATTTTAATATTGTGGGTTGGTGTAGATAGAAAATGTTAGTGTATTTATTGTCCTAAATGTATGTTGTGCATGTGCAAATGCAAGATGAGGGAGAGAAACAGAAATTCAAGGGATGTGCATGCATTGATTTGTGTTGTTGCTTTCTTGTTCAGCAATGTTCAGTATCAGAAACCGATGTTGTTGATAATGCCAGTTTTGTGTGGGAAAACAAAATCAAAACCTGGATGGATCGCTATGAGGAAGCAGATGGGAATCAGTACAGTGAGGATATCCAAAATATTCTTGAAGCACATCGACTAGCAGTAGAGATAACTGATGGACATGAGAAAATGGAAGTGGTCAGTAGATCAGACCTAAACACCAACCTTACAGCCTTTAAGCCTCCAATTGAGGTAAGAAATAACCTTCACAGTTCAACAGTCAGTGATTTTGTTAAAAGAACAACTCATCCTGAACTTATTTTCATTGCAAACAGCATTTGTTTTCCCTTTTATTTCCATCTCATTCTGTGTTTTTGTTTCTCTTCCTTTGCCTCCCGAATATTATGACACGCTACTCCCAGGTAGCCTTCCTTTTCCACTATTCACACCTTTTCCAACTTCTGAATCATCATCAAACCTGCCAGGGCAATTTGCAATACAAATTCATTTCCATTATGTTACTTAATTACTATGTTTATGCCGCAATTCGATCAAAATCCTTCTTCTGTGCTTACCCATAAATACTTGCCATCAATGTGAAACAATTATAATATGGCCTTACAATCTGATCCTGCAAAGTTTGTTTTCTGAGTGCTAAGTGGCATCAGTTATTCTGGTTTCAAGCCAGGAATTTTCCATTTTTGTCATCTTGATAAAGGCAAAATAATTGGAGTGCAGCTCCTTTAACAACAAATGTCAGCAAGAGATGTTGACACCTGTTTGATGTCTACATTGCAAAATTACTGCAGACTGAACTCAAAAAATGTATTTGCTTGCATCTTAATACACAGTCCTCAAACCAACAAATTAAGTTTTGAAAATATGTAGTGAATGTGGAACTGGAGAAGTAGATGCTCCTTCTGATCCCATGTTACATTCACTATGTATATCAATGATTTTAAGTCTCCAGAATTAAACTGTTAGGCAGTCATTGCTTTCAAGTGCTTTGAAAGATTGCTCTTGATTTTGTCTAGCTAATTTTTAATCTAGTCTGCTTGCCTTGTAATTCCATTTCTCTCGATCATCCCTGATAATCTCCCAAGACTTATGTCAGAAAATTTGCTTAACTCTTTATGCCCCATATGCACTGCAGTTCTGCCGTCGATTAGGCTGAAAAGTCAAATAAGTTGAGGAAAATCTGTTTCAGTGGCTACCAGTGGAACAGAAAGCAGCTTTTGTTGTTAGTTGAAGGGTCAGTAATGAGGGGTATAGTTTTAAAGTGAAAGATGGGATGTTTGGTGGGGATTTGAGGAAAAGCTTTTTCACCTAGAGGGTGAGTTATGAAATGCACTGCCTGGGGTCGTATTTGAGGCAGGAAACCACATAACCTTTAAAAGTATTCAGATGAGCATTTGAAGTCTCATAATTTTCAAGAGTATGGGACTAGTATAGGTAATAATTTAATTTTTGGGGACACTGACGATGAGCTGAAGAGCCTCTCCTATACTATATGATTTTCTATTTCTGTGCCCTGCAGCAATTTAATTACTGGGCGCGGCTTTAATTGTTTTAAAGCAAGACTTCTCCTTTCTCGGGAGGATAGTCCCACTTTAGAGAGGTGCTAGCCAGTCAGATTGGTCAATAACTCAGTAGTCACACCACCACCACCACGAGGAGTGCTGCTGGGGCTAGCAGCAGTCCCTAATGCTGAGGAAACTGGCTTAAAAGTTTGGGGTTGGGCTTTTTAAAACAAACAGTGAGATTGGAGGGATGGGGCACTCAGAAACCAGGCTGAAGGCCTAAAGTTTGAGCTGGTGGTGCAGGTGGAAATATCTTTGGAGTGGGAAATGTTGCTGATGGGCTGAGGTTGTGAAAGGTACCCATAATTATAAATTGCCAATTTTTAATTATTTTCTCAACATGGCAATCAGTACAACACATTCTAAAAATGAAGTGTAGCCTTAATAGAAGGAAGATTTGCAAAGTTTAAAGAGAATGTTGCACTTTTTCACACTGTAGTGGTATTGTTTGTGAAGTTTGATTGCTTCTTCAATTAATTACCCCTTTGTAAATTATTTTGTCATTGATTTTTTTTACCTCTGTGTGATATGTAAACAAAGCTTTTTAAGTTGCAATGAATAGCTGTCCAGCAATTGTACATACTTTACCCTACTTTGTACAGAGTGGTGTGAATATAAACTCATTACACTGGAATGGTTGAAGATGATAGCAGGGAGCAGGAAATTAAGCTGGTGTAGAGGGGAGGGGTGGAGTAAGAAGGAGGCAGAGTTCTTATATCACAGAATAGACATTTGCCTGTTTCTGTTATGATAATTAGCACTATGTCCATCATTAAGAAATTTTTCTTTCAGAGTCAAGTGCAGAAAAATAAAAGAATATTGAAAGCTGCCAAAGATTTGCTTCCTGATACCTTTATAATTGAATATCGAGGAAAGTTTATGCTACGGGAACAGTTTGAAGCCAATGGGCATTTCTTCAAAAGGCAAGTTTAAGAAATTAAGTTCACTGTTATTTTTGTGACCATAACATTCTTAAAATTTAACTTTTAAAAATTTCTTTTGGAAACAAGAATTAACTACCTTCCTTCAGTTTTAATTCTCATCAAGTCTTGTGGCTACAGCCCTTGGTCACCATTTTAGTAGAAGTTTGTACATAGATGGCTTTGTAATCTGTTTGTGGAGTAATCCTTTTGACTTGTTCTCATTAAAGAATATAATAAAGCATAAAAAGATTGGCAGCCAATTAGTTTATTGAGCCTAATCCTTTTCATAACCTGTGCAACTTAATTAGCAGTATTCGCTGACTCATCAGTATCACCATCTGAAGCAATGGTCTGTTAACTACAGCAGACATCCTGATACAAAATTTAGTCTAGCAAAACACGAGCCATTAAAGATTAGCACATCTTCACACTACAGAATTTTAAGGTATAGTTGGAAAAATTTAAACATTTGAGTTTGAAATTGTTAATTCTGGAAGTTCTGGGGCAGTATGCCCATGAATAATGTCTCCATTAAGTGTTCTGTGAATGAGTCTTCAATACTTCAAGCTGATTAGTTAAAGACATACACTTGAGTTCCATTTCCCTGATGTGACTTTATCAGCTCGTGCTGTTTGCAACACGCCGCATCAAGATGTAAAATCCTAATCAATAAAGATGAGTTAAAGGAAGGGTGAATGCCATTAAATGCAATATTTGGTTTATGTCACCTAAGTTTAAAAAATGATGGCTGGTTGAGATGAAAGTATTTCTGTAACAGTCAGAGAATTGTTTCAAGTATAGCTAATAGTTTGACAATTTGATTAATGGTACCCTTTCTGTTGCATGGTCAAGTGTACAAGTTACTTTCGGGACATCATCAACAACTTGTATTTAGGTAGCACTATTAATACTATATTCTGCAAAGCACCTTCAGATATTTGTTAAGACATATTTTGAGCCAAAGAAGGAAATATTATATGCCTGAGGAAAAAGAGAGATGGATAGGTTTAGGAAGAACATGCTAGAATCTGAAGGCCAGACAGCTACATTTACAGCCACTTATTGTGCCCCAAATGAAATGGGAGAGGCTGTGAACAAGAAGCCACGGTTAGAGACAAACAGAAGTCCGAGCTTTGTACGTTTGGAGAACATTACTGCGATATGGAGGATCGAGGCTATATTGTGAGTTGAAAGATGAGAATTTTGAAATCAAAGTATTTCTGCACTCCAGCAATCAGCATGGCTCAGTTAAGCACCACAGTGCTGGGTGAGAGGAATTTGGTGCAAATTCAGTCATTAACAGCAGAATTTTTAATGTGGTGAGGTTTATTGTGAGTCGAAAATTAATGGTCAACTATTGGAAATGTTTGCAATGAGATGAATAATTCAGCAACAGGTCTGCGATGGTAGGGCCTGAAATTCCTAGCATTACAGAAAAAAAAGTATATGGTCTTTAGAATGTAGATGGAGTCACAAAATCATGCTCAGGGTCAAATATTAAACTGAAATAGTGAACTAGTTCAGCCTGGAAATTGACCAGGCAGGGCAATGAACATGTTAGCTGGGAAATAGAGTTTGAGATGTGTACTTCTGACATTCAATTGGAGAAAGTCTGACTCATCTGAGAATGGATGTTGGGCAAACAAGTTTGCATCTTATTTTGATTTGTACATGGGGTATGGACATCACTGGCTAGGCCAGCATTTATTACCGATCCTTAATTTCCTTGAAAATGTTGATGGTGTGCTGTCTTCTTGAAATGCTGTACTCTTTAGGAACTATTTCTCCAGGAAATACTGTCAATTAAATTCTTTCAAGAATGAGTAATCCAGGTTTCTATAAATTGGTGATTCACTTCTTTAATGCTCGGAGGGTTCACTCTTTTTTTTTTCTCCATCACCTCTAGGACTTGAACTTGATGATAAATGGGCACTATACAAAATATTAAAGCAGTAGAATGCAATTTTAATGACCACCTGCAGTTTTAATGCTGCCATCTCAATCTTTGCTCATGTATATATTTCTAGCAAGAATCACTGGGCAGTGATTAAGAATTGAACCATTGCTGTTTTATTCCTCCCTCTGCTCCCCCAAAACATTCAACTCATACAAAGGCACAGACGCTAACGATAATGTCACCTTCATCATTTCCCATGGATCAGGATTCAAACCTAAGATATTGTGCTATATGCTGCAGTATTGACCAGATGGGCCAATGGGCAGAGAAATGGCAGATGGAGATTAATTCAGATAAATGAGAGGTGCTGCATTTTGGAAAAGCAAACCTTAGCAGGACTTATACACTTAATTGAGGTCCATGGGAGTGTTGCTGAACAAAGAGACCTTGGAGTGCAGGTTCATAGCTCCTTGAAAGTGGAGTCGCAGGTAGATAGGATAGTGAAGAAGGCATTTGGTATGCTTTCTTTTATTGGTCAGAGTAGTGAGTACAGGAGTTGGGAGGTCATGTTGCG
>NC_057732.1:33171754-33205672 GCF_004010195.1 Chiloscyllium plagiosum
TAGGATAAATAGACAAAGTCTTTTCCCTGGGGTCGGGGAGTCCAGAACTAGAGGGCATAGGTTTAGGGTGAGAGGGGAAATATATAAAAGAGAACTATGGGGCAACTTTTTCACGCAGAGAGTGGTACGTGTACGGAATGAGCTGCCAGAGGAAGTGGTGGAGGCTGGTACAATTGCAACATTTAAGAGGCATTTGGATGAGTATATGAATAGGAAGGGTTTGGAGGGATATGGGCCAGGTGCTGGCAGGTGGGACTAGATTGAGTTGGGATATCTGGTCGGGATGGACTGGTTGGACCGAAGGGTCTGTTTCCAATCTGTACATCTCTCTGACTCTATTAGAACACAATCTAGCCAAGTCATCAGGGTAATTTGTGCAAAGTTATGTCAAGTCATAAATGTAAGACTTCATGTTGGTTGATGAGTTTCTGAAACCAAGAAAGGTATTACATGCCAAAATGAGAAAATGACTGAGAAAATAGTTTTTTGTTATTTATGGAAAGGGACAATTGACAATTTTTCTATGAACATAATGTACTGAGGGAACTTGCAAAGCTGTTGAAAGTCACACCTGTCGAGCAAAATCTGGTGACCCAGCACTATCTATCTTAGTTTTTACTGTTTTCCTTCTAGGCCTTATCCCTTTGTGTTATTTTATTCAAACTTTCGTGGACTAGAAATGTGTGTGGATGCAAGAACATTTGGAAATGAAGCACGATTCATCAGACGGTCTTGTATACCAAATTCAGAGGTGAATTATTTCTTGATAAAACATTTGGGTTTAACCGTCGTTGGAGTTTGCAGTCAACTATGAGCAAAAGGTGTCGGTATTTCATTAGAAGTATATTTGTTCATAGACTTTGCATTGGAACAAGCTATAATTAGGAGTCACTTTGGCACAGCAACCTCTGCAGGAGTTCAGTGCCTACTTGTAAAGGACCAGCAACTCTGAATTTTCTTAGCTGAAAATGTGTTGCTGGAAAAGCGCAGCAGATCAGGCAGCATCCAAGGAACAGGAGAATCCATGTTTCAGGCATAAGCCCTTCAGGAATTCCTGAAGAAGGGCTTATGCCCGAAACATCGATTCTCCTGTTCCTTGGATGCTGCCTGACCTGCTCTGCTTTTCCAGCAACACATTTTCAGCTCTGATCTGCAGCCCTCACTTTCTCTGGGCGGCACGGTGGCACAGTGGTTAGCACTGCTGCCTCACAGCGCCAGAGACTCGGGTTCAATTCCTGCCTCAGGTGACTGACCGTGTGGAGTTTGCACGTTCTCCCCGTGTCTGCGTGGGTTTCCTCCAGGTGCTCCGGTTTCCTCCCACAGTCCAAAGATGTGCAGGTCAGGTGAATTGGCCATGCTAAATTGTTTGTAGTGTTAGGTAAGGGGTAAATGTAGGGGTATGGGTGGGTTGCGCTTCAGCGGGTCGGTGTGGATTGTTGGGCCGAAGGGCCTGTTTCCACACTGTAAGTAATCTAATCTCTCTGAATTTTCTTAGCCAAAAAGTTTGAAAAATTATTGATGAGACTGTAGAATCTGATTCAAGAGGTGTCTGTTGGAATAGTTACTTGGAATAGCTTTTAAAAATATTTACTTCATCAAATCTTCAGCAATAATTAAATTCCAAAGAAATTAAAGTTTCACAATTATAAAATTTAATTTTCCATGCCAAAATGGTTGTTGATGATAATTAAGACTTGTAAACAAAAAATCGTGAAAATTGACTTGTCTTGAAGTGAGGAAAGCTCATCTATTTCTGATTAATTTACTGCATTTCTGTCTCATAAGTAGATCAAAATCACACTTTTTCATCTATTTCTCTGCTTGGTGTTCGGTAAGATATTGATATAGCGCAGTTTCAGGAAGACTAGAAACTCCTGGATAGCAGGTTTCTCGTTCCTGCACTTAACTGCACAAATGACTGCTAGAAATTATACTTTTAAAATGGTCAATATCTATGCCTTTTTTTGTTTTTTTTTTCCAAAACTGAGACCAGTTAATTTTGTTTTGCACATTTTTGAAATTATAGGTTCGACATGTTATCAAAGATGGTATGATTCACCTTCATATTTGCTCTGTGAGAAGCATTCCAAAGGGAGCTGAAATTACGATTGGATTTGATTTTGATTATGGGAACTGGTAAGTATGTTTGTGACAGCATGTTGACTGTGGACAATTAGGTAGGTTTTATCATAAGCTTGAAGAAATAAAATACTCCAATCGGGTTCAATTTGACAATGTTTTCTAATCCTAACAAGGATTTAATCAGCAGGTTTAAAAAAAGCTATAACAAGACATTTATGGCAGTAGTATAATTCATAGGTTACTATTATAAGTGACCACCCTGACCTGGTCAATGCTCCACCATCACTACTTGACTACCTCAAGTGTTTCCAATTATACAGGTGTTGGAGAGATATATCAAAGAAAGAGCACATACCCTTTCCTTGGACAGATTGCATTAAATGCATCCCTAACATGCCTGCAACCAAGATTATTTTTATTTCTTCCGTCCATGATCACAGTGCTATAGCATCCGTTACTGTTCTGAATAGCCACTAATTCTACGTTTGTCTGCTGCTGTGAATATTGATGTTACTATTCCCTTTTGAGATCTAAAATCACATGCAAAAAAAAAAGTGAGGCTTAAAATAAGGTAAGGAAGGGTACCAGAAACTCATTAAAAGTTAAGGTAGACGGAATGAGTAAAGAATAAAGATCGACAATGGAGTAGAAGAAAACAGGTGATAGGTATGAATGCGTTGAGAAGGGTGACAAGAAATACACAAGACAAAGAAGCAAGACAGGAGTAGGGTCAGAAGGTGGTATCCAAGCAATAAGCAAGGGTCAGTAACATGGACAGAAAAGCAAAGATTCTTAAAAAGGAATTGAACAAAGTTGGAAGGACAAGAGGGAGGGGTGGATTCAGAAAAAGGATACAGAAACAAACGTGACAAGACAGGGACGTCGAAACAAAGCAGGCCAGAGAAAAACTTATTTGAGCAAAATATGATGTAAATAATTGAGTGATCAGAAGTTGAGTTTTCTTCTTGCACTACTGAAGTGATCATTTTGATTGCATAGTTGAAAGTTGATAAATTTCATGTTTGTGAATGAAAATCTGCTTTGACATAAAACAATTTGAAATACATTCTTCCTCCACGCAGCAAATACAAAGTGGATTGTGCATGTCTAAAGGGGAATCCAGACTGCCCAGTGCTCAAACAAAACTTAGAGCCAACCGAAAACATCAGCACCGGCTACGAAACGAGAAGGAGAAAAGGAAAGAAAGAAAAAGACAACTTGAAAGATAAGGATGCTCAAAATCAAAATGCCTCTTCTGATACTGAAGGAACAGCCACCAAAACAAAAGCTTTGGATAATAAACAGAGAAAATTGTCTCCTCTCAGGGTGTCTCTGTCTAACAACCAGGTAAAAACATGGCAAATCTTGATATAGGAAGTAATTTTGACTTGATAGCCAGCTGTACACCCCTGTAGCAGCTGATCTAGTGAGAATATAGCTTTCCATCATCTGTAGAGAGAGTAGTGCAGATCATGTAAAGCAGTCATTTCCATCTTGCAGGAGCCAGATATAATTGAGGAAATAGAAGAAAAACCTCCAGTTAGCAATGAAGTAGAGATGGAATCTGAGGAGCAGATTGCAGAGAGAAAAAGAAAGATGGTAAGTTGACAGGCAAATAGCTGCTTCATGCTATTTCTAGACTTCAGGCGCTGATAAAGCTTTAAATGAATGCTAATTGTTGTTGCTTTAGAAATTAGGTTTCCATTAGTATAATTTTATAAGATCGTCTTATTTGTGCGTTGAGTTCCCTCTAAGAGTCACTAGTTAGATTTTAGCACCTAAAGATATTGTATCTGTTTGTAGACTGTTGCTGTAGTTTTTACGTCAATGTAATAATCCAATTTGCCTGGCTGTGCTGCTTCTTGTAAAAACTTAAGTCTGTCTTTATTCAGATGTTTTGATACTTTTCTTGAACATATTTGACACTGTGATGCTTTCAGAAATTATATCAAGTAACTTTTAACACTTAACTGAAGAAGAGCAACCAATTCTAAGTGGCTGAGAATTTAGACACTTCATCAGCATTTCTCACATTTCAGAGTGTGGTAATTAATTTTATAAACCTTTACCCCCTTCTGCATATCTTTAATTTTCTTTTTGTTTGGCCGTCATCACCATTCATGTTTTTGACAAAACATTATGCTGTTGCTTCCATTCTACTGAGGAAAAAATAAGCAAATGCTAATATTGTGGGAATATTTCTTGATAATGCAGTGAAAAAGAGTGAATTAACCAATGTCATTTGTTAATTACAGTCATTGTTAATTAAGTTAATTATGTTAATTAGTTAAATGTTCAAGGGTATTCAGTATTCCAAAAAGATAGATATGAAGGAGCAGAGGTGGAGTTGCTTTATTGCTTAAGGATGACGTCAAAGCTGTCTTAAGAAATAATGTTTGGACTAGAAACCAAAATGTTGAATCAGTCCGAGTGTAAATAAAAAGCAAGGGACGAAACCGCTTTGTAGGAGTAATTTACAGGCCTCTGAACAATACTTCCAAAGTAGGGCATTGTATAATGAGAAGGGCACAGCAGTAATTATGGGCAATTTGAACATGCATGTTGACTGGATTAATCAATTTAGCAAGGGTAGCCTTGAAGAAAGGCCAGAGTGCATGAGGATTTGTTTCTTAGAGCACCATGTCATGCAGCCAACCAGAGAACTGACTACTTTAGATTTGGTATCAGTGTCAGTTTAATGAAGGACAAATCATGCTTAACAAATTTGCTGGAGTTCTTTTGAGGATGTAATAATGGGGTTCCAGTGGATGTGGTACACCTAGACTTCCAGAAAACATTTGACAATATGCTGTGTAAAAGACTGATCAAGAAGGTTGGATTGTGTGGGGTTAAGCATAGAGCATTGGCTTGTATAGACAATTGGCTGACTGACTGACTGAAAGCAGAGGGTTAGGATAAATGGGTCTTTCTCTGGATGGTGAAATGTAACTAGTGGGATGCCGCAGGGTTCAGTTCTTGGACCTCAACTATGTACAGTCTGTGCTAATGATCTGCAAGCAGGGACAGTGTGTAACATAGCTAAGTTCACAGGTGATACTAAAATAATTGGGAAAGCAGGATGTCATGGGGAGATAGAGTTTACAGATGGATATTGATAGTCAGGGGAATGAGCCAGAATCTGACAGATGGAGTTTAATATAGATAAATGCGAGATTGTCCATTTTGGCTGGAATAATTAAAGGGCAAATTATTATTTCAATGGGAAGCAGATTCAAAGTCTGTCAGTGCAAAGGAATCTGGGTATTTTTTTAGTTTGGATTAGATTCCCTACAGTATGGAAACAGGCCATTTGGCCCAACAAGTCCACACTGACCCTCCAAAGAGTAACCCACCCAGACCCATTCCCTACTGTATATTTATGCCTGACTAATGCAACTAACACTCTGGGCAATTTGGCATGACTAATCCACCTAATCTGCTCATCTTTGGATTGTGGGAGGAAACCCACGCAGACATGGGGAGAATGTGCAGATGCCACACAGACAGTCACCTGAGGTGGGAATCGAATTCGGGTCCCTAGCGCGGTGAGGCAGTGGTGCTAACCACTAAGCTATTGTGTCTCCCATTTTGTGCATGAATTGCCAAAAGTGGATATGCCAGTGCAGCGTATATTACCAAACACAAATGTAATTTATTAGAAAAAGACTGGATTATAAAGGTAAAGAAATGTTGTTAAAATTATGTGAGATAACATCTGGAGTATTATGTCCAGTTTTGGTCTCCTTACTTGAGGAAGGATGTGGTGGCACTGGAGACATTTCAGAGGAGGTTCATCAGATTGATTCCAAGGATGAAACGGCTGTCATATGAGGAATGGTTGAGAAGAATGAGAGGGGATCTGATTGAGGTATATAAAAATGCTAAAAGGGATTGATAAGGCAGGCTTTGAGCTCTCTATAACTCTGTTTCCTCTGTGGGACAGTCTCGAAGAAGAGGTCATGATTATTGAGTGAGAGGAGGTAGGTTCAAAACTGGGATGAGGGGAAACTATTTCTCTTTGACAGCTGTGAATCTGTGGAATTTACTGCTGCAGAGTGCAGTGGAGGCAGAATCAGTTAACAGATTCAAGAAAGAAATAGCTATGTTTCTGATGAGAAACAGGATAAAAGGACATGCAGAGTATATGACAAAGTGGAGGTGAGACCAGGATAAGATCAGCCATGATCATATGAAATGGCGGAGTGGGACCTGAAGTCGGCTGAATTGCCTACTGCTGTCCTCCTTTGTATATTTCTATGTTCTGAGTAGTATACCTTATAAGGTGAGCAAAGGGAGTTGATGTTGTATACATTTACCTGTTAAGTAGGAAGACAGAAAATAGAACCAAATTGGGTGTTATTTTTACCTGATCATGTAATGTTCTTTAATATAGTATACTCTCCCACAGACATATAATGGTATATATTGGGAGACCTTGTTCAAACCCTACCTTCTCCAGAGATATGTCAGAGCATTGCTGGATAAGTTAGTTAAAATATATCTACACTGGAGTTAGTGTTGCAATGCTGAAATATTTTTTAAACTTCGGAGATAGCCCAACTTATATTGTTATCGCTAGTTGGAAAAACCTAATCCTGCAGCATCAAAATGCAGCTGAAAGCTGCTCTAATAAACAAGAAGATAAATTGAAGCCTCAACATGTTTTTTGACCAAAACATGCTGATGATTGGGAGTTAAAATCTGGTTACTAGCTCCTGTGCTTTATACTGTCCTGTACGGTCCAATAAGTGTTGATTGGAAAAGTGACTGGCTGTGGTTACTTAAAACTCCATTATGTTACAGATGTTCACTCTCCCTGTTCTCAGATTTACTGTTCTTTATATATTCACCTAAAATGAATAGATGTAAGTTTGTATAAATTTTCCCCACTTTTTAAAGAATTGTTCCCATTACCGTTGTGATATACAAGTGTTGTGCAAGAATTTGCTCAAATTCAGATTATGGGCAGTTACGAACCAATCTTAAAAATGCAAGGACATGGAACTTGAGCAAAAAATGAGCACCTAAAAGAGGTGATGTCCTCAATGTGAGGTGCGTAGAGAATTTTATTGTAGTCCCTATTATGGTTCATGTGTCACTTTAGTGTCATTAACATGGAGTAGAAATGATGGTGTTTTGTTGCATGTGAAAGTAAACTCACTGTAAAAGCCATCCATGATACATTGAGAACGAGAAACTATGTTTGAATTTAAAGCCAGTTCTTTTACAAATGTAAATATTTTTAATGCATTGAAATATCTTTCAAAAATGTTGTGGTTCTGTTCGCCGAGCTGGGAATTTGTGTTGCAGATGTTTCATCCCCTGTCTAGGTGACATCGTCAGTGCTCCTGTGAAGCGCTTCTGTGATGTTTCCTCTGGCATTTATAGTGATTTGTATCTGCTGCTTACGGTTGTCATTTCCAGCTGTCGGCTGCAGCGGCCGGTATATTGGATCCAGGTCGATGTGCTTATTGATTGAATCTGTGGATGAGTGCCATGCCTCTAGGAATTCCCTGGCTGTTCTCTGTTTGGCTTGTCCTATAATAGTAGTGTTGTCCCAGTTGAACTCATGTTGCTTGTCATCTGCGTATGTGGCTACTAAGGATGGCTGGTCGTGTCGTTTCGTGGCAAGTTGGTGTTCACGGATGCAGATCGTTAGCTGTCTTCCTGTTTGTCCTATGTAGTGTTTTGTGCAGTCCTTGCATGGGATTATGTACACTACATTGGTTTTGCTCATGCTGGGTATCGGGTCCTTCGTCCTGGTGAGTTGTTCTCTGAGAGTGGCTGTTGGTTTGTGTGCTGTTATGCGTCCTAGTGGTTGTAGTAGTCTGGCTGTCAGTTCAGAAATGTTTTTGATGTATGGTGGTGTGGCTAGTCCTTTGGGTTGTGGCATGTCCTCATTCTGTTGCCTTTCCCTTAGGCATCTGTTAATGAAATTGCGGGAGTATCCGTTTTTGGCAAATACGTTGTATAGATGATGATCTTCCTCTTTCTGCAGTTCTGGTGTACTGCAATGTGTTGTGGCCCTTTTGAACAGTGTCTTGATGCAACTTCTTTTGTGTGTGTTGGGGTGGTTGCTTTTGTAGTTTAGGACTTGGTCTGTGTGTGTGGCTTTCCGGTATATCTATGTGGTGAATTATCCATTCGGTGTTCTCTGTACCATCATGTCTAGGAATGGGAGTTGGTTGTCCTTTTCTTCCTCTCTCTAGTGAATTGGATTCCTGTGAGTGTGGCGTTGATGACCCAGTGTGTGTTCTCTGTTTCTGTGTTTTTAATGATTACAAAGGTATCATCTATATATCTGACCCAGAGTTTGGGTTGAATTTGCGGTAAAACTGTTTGTTCTAACCTTTGCATTACTGCTTCTGCTATGAGTCCAGTACTGAGAATGTCACCTAGACAGGGGACGAAACGTCTGCAACACAAATTCCCAGCTCGGTGAACAGAACCACAACAACAAGCACCCAAGCTACAAATCTTCTCCCAAACTTTGAACACCTAAGGGCGAGAGACGCTAAGACAAGCCAGGAAATGGGAATTCTGTGCCAACCACCTGAGCACCACATACGAACAACTCCGGTTCCTGCACGAATGCCGAAAGAATCGAATCCTTCCACCATGTGTCAGATACAGACCACTAGTCAACAACCCACAAGCCAGGGACACAGCCAGACAGAACGGATCCAGGATGATCCAGGTAATGATTACAGACGCACACAACAGACTACACAAATACAGACAAGAAATTGCGCGCCAAAAATCGTTAATTTCAAAAACCATCAATCAGGAATGGACCCGGACCATAGAACAGGTCATCACCATAGTACAGAACAGGACCACACACCGCAAAAAGCAGCAGTAAAAGAAAAAATGGCCAAACTAACACACAACAGAGGACACCACAACACACTCGTGGGTTAGAAACCTCTCCCACAGACAGCTCACAGGCACGGAAAGAACAATACTGGCCAAGGGACTCAACTACAACCACAGGGATGCCAAGACAGCAGACCTCCTAGCAGCACTAGAATGCACACTCAGAAACAATGGACTGACAGAAGAGACACAATAGACAGTGAGACAAAGTATCGTACCCCTGATAACAAGGAAAAGACAAACACATAATCTCAACACCAAGGAGAGGGAAGCACTAAAAGCACTAAGAAACGATAAGAACGACAAAGGCAGAATGACGGTCATCCTGGACAAAGAGTACATCCAAAAAGCGCAACAACTACTTGCAAATACCAACACCTACCAAAAGGGGGAGTTTGACCCCACCCCACAGCTCACCAATAGGATAAACAACACACTGAGGAACCTACAAAAAAACAGACAGATAACCAGGTTTAACCTACAGAGAATGAAACCTGAAAGCAACAACACCCCCAGATTCTATGGACTACTGAAAGTGCACAAACCAGACATTCCACTCAGACCCATAGTATCACTACCAGGGACACCATCTCACAAACTGGCTAAAGAACTGCAGCAGAAACTGAAACACCTGATCAGCGGATCCAGACACTACACAGTCAATACAGGAATTCTTGGACATCATCAGAAATGTACATATAGACAAGGAAGAAACTATGGTCTCATTCAATGTAACGGCACTGTTCACCTCTATCGACAAAACCCTAGCCAGAGAAACAATAGCCAACCTGCTGGACACACAGGTTCCCGGTCTTGTTTCTGTTCTATCAACAAAGACTGCATACTCAAACTATTGGACCTGTGCCTCACAACACACTTCACATTCAACAACCAAATATATGAACAAATCAACGGCACACCCATGGGCTCACCCATCTCTGAGGAGAAACTGAGGACTGCAGATGCTGGATTCAGAGCTGAAAATATGTTGCTGAAAAAGCGCAGCAGGTCAGGCAGCATCCAAGGAACAGGAGAATCGACATTTCGGGCATGAGCCCTTCTTCAGGAATGAGGAAAGTGTGTCCAGCAGGCTAAGATAAAAGGTAGGGAGGAGGGACTTGGGGGAGGGGCGTTGGAAATGCGATAGGTGGAAGGAGGTTAAGGTGAGGGTGATAGGCCTGAGTGGGGGTGGGGGTGGAGAGGTCAGGAAGAAGATTGCAGGTTAGGAAGGTGGTGCTGAGTTTGAGGGTTGGGACTGAGACAAGGTGGGGGGAGGGGAAATGAGGAAACTGGAGAAATCTGAGTTCATCCCTTGTGGTTGGAGGGTCCCTAAGCGAAGATGAGGCGGTCTTCCTCCAGCCGTCGTGTTGCTATGGTCTGGCGATGGAGGAGTCCAAGGACCTGCATGTCCTTCCTCCCACTCCACCAAGGATATGCAGGTCCTTGGACTCCTCCATCGCCAGACCATAGCAACACGACGGCTGGAGGAAGAGCACACTACCAACAGCCACTCTCGGACAACAGCTCACCAGGACGAAGAACTTGATACCCAGCATGAGCAAAACCAATGTAGTGTACAAAATCCCATGCAAGGACTGCACAAAACACTACATAGGACAAACGGGAAGACGGCTAACGATCTGCATCCATGAACACCAACTATCCACGAAACAACACGACCAGCTATCCTTAGTAGCCACACATGCAGATGGCAAGCAACATGAGTTCGACTGGGACAACACGACTATTATAGGACAAGCCAAACGGAGAACAGCCAGGGAATTCCTAGAGGCATGGCACTCATCCACAGATTCAATCAATAAGCACATTGACCTGGACCCAATGTACCGGCCACTGCAGCGAACAGCTGGAACTGACAACTGGAAGCGGCAGATACAAATCACTATAAATGCCGGAGGAAACATCACAGAAGCGCTTCACAGGAGGCTCCCAAGCACTGAGGATGTCACCTAGACAGGGGACAAAACGTCTGCAACACAAATTCCCAGCTCGGTGAACAGAACCACAACAACGAGCACCCGAGCTACAAATCTTCTCTCAAACTTTGAAATCCTTCAAAAATACCACCATTTCTTTGTTCTTTCTTGTGAAACATCGGCTAAAATGTGCAGAATATATCTTCAGCATGCAATGCCACCATTGTTGCAACAGTGAACATTGTGGCATCTATGTGATCCACCGTGGATAGGTGGGACATTTGCTACATAATAGATATATATGGGAATGTCATTAACATACTTGAATCGGGCACCAGCAGTGCAGTTGGAATCCTGATTTAAAGTTTCCTGCTGTGTGAGTTTCCCAGAGATCAGAAAAAGTGGTATTGAATGGGAGGCAGGTGTTGTTGTCTCCATGGGATAAGTGAATTTTTTTTTTTCTCATACTCCCTCTCAGCTCGGAGGAAGAGTATTCATCTTTACCTCTCAAGGAAACATTTGACTGCTGTGTATGTTGCCCCAATTGCTGCATCTCCCTTTTTCTAACACTGAGATCCAATCTCCTCTTCCAGCACTGATGATCTCTTTTTTCAGCCGGTCTTGATAGCCAGTACTGCCACACCCCCCAACCCAAATCTGATTGCTAAATTACCCTTCTGCTGCTGATCGCTGGATAGCGACTCCAAGAGTAGCTGGCAGAGGCCGTCTGCTAATTTCCCCTCCTGACCACCAGGCAGATACAGTTTGGCTGACTGCTGAATGGGAAATGAAAGAAAAAGAATTACTAAAAGTTCCATTATTGGATGTGACAGAGCCTGTGTATTTTAAAAAAAAATTGACGATGCTGGAAATTGGAAATACAAACAAATTTCCTGGAAAAACTTGGCACGTCTGGCTGCATCTATGCATTTTTTTTTACTTTCTTTTGCATTTTGACTGCCTCACCATAATATATAGTGGCTGTAGCAAGTTTTGAGAAGGTCTATAACTCAGATTGAGATTCTGGATGTAGATTTGCCCGCTGAACTGGAAGTTTCGGTTTCAGATGTTTTGTCACCATCATCAGTGGTGATGTTACCTAGTATGGTGACGAAACTTCTGAAACAGAACTTTGCAGCTCAGCGAGCAAACCTACATCCATATTGTGGCCATGTTTTACATAGTTTCCTGTGGTCACTATAAATGCTTGGAGCTGCATTATATGTGTGCCTAAACTAAGCAAAGCACTATGAAGAAGAGTAAAGAAGGTAGTAATGAATTGAAGACAGCTAAGCACACTCTTAGCTGAGTGATAGTAATCATTTTGCTTTGTGTTTGACTTTAGATTTCCCATATAAATTTAGGCTTGTATCACACAAAAATGAGCAAAGTAACTGTTCACTAACTACTGCAGATCATGCTTTATAAATTGTTTCTCAGATTATAATCTTAAATTACTTTATAACATAAATCTTACATAAGAAATTGCAGGTACAAATACCATTTTAGAAATTCAACTGAGCTTGGTGTACTTATTGGAATACCTGATGTTTATGCAGTTTTACCAAATCTATTTTAACAGACCAGAGAAGAACGAAAAATGGAAGCTATTATGCAAGCATTTGCGAAGATGGAAAAGAGAGAGAAAAGAAGAGAACAAGCTTTAGAACGAATCAGCACAGCAAAAGATGTCAAAGTGGAGAACAAAGATAGCCAAGCAGTTACTGTCGCAGATCCCACACAGGTATATATTACCATTATTTTCTCAAAAGACTGTAGGGAACTTGATAAGGAAGGCCCTTCTTCTGTTTTTGTTTTATTCATTCATGGGATATTAAAGTAGGCCAGCATTTATTGTCCACCTCTAATTGCCCTGCAGAAGATGGTGGTGAACTGCCTTCTTGAATTAGTGCAGTCCTTGGGGTGAAGAGACATTCTCTGTGCTTTACAAAGAGAATTACAGGATTTTAACACCTTGACAGTGAAGGAGTGCCAGTATAGGAAATCAGAATATTATTTGCCTTGAAAGGAAATTTGCAGGTGGTGATGTTCCCCAGAATGAAATGTAATTGACAGGATCTACATATTGAAAGAAAAAATTAAAAATGGAATGTCTTTCACAGCGTGGGATTCCAGAAACAAAAACAGAAGTTGCTGGAAAAGCTTTGGCAGCATCTGTGAAGAGAAATCAAAGTTAACATTTTGGGTCTGATGACTGTTCCTCAGAATATGTCCAGATATGCTTTTGATAGCCATTAATGTCCATCTGAAGTTTTGTCAGTGCTGTAATGTGGGAAATGGGTGACTTTTGGAGCATGTAATTTCAGGTCGTTACAGAATTACTGGTGGTCAAGAGTGCAGACCAGCTGAGAAACATAGCAGGATTTAAAGTTGTTCAAGCAATAATTTGCTAAGATCAACATATTAACAGGAAAAAAAGAGTGAACTAAATCAAGGAACTGAACTATGGGTACAAACAAAGGGATTAGAAGAAACTTTGTAAGACTTTGAGATGTGACAAGCTACCAAAAGTGACAACTGCTCAAGAAACAGGGAAAGATTGGTTGATGTAATTTAGCAACTTTAATAGTGGGTTGTTATTAGGTTTACAAGCAGTTAGACATGCTTGAAACCATGATTTGAGATATCAATTTCCAGAAAGTAATGTTAACAAATGTCTCAGGAACTCTTCACCATGACATTAGCAGTTAATGTGTTCTCAGGCACCTGAGGCTCATAATTGGAAACTACACAGAAACCAATTACCTTTGGTTCACCTTCAGACTCTGCAAGACCAATTCTTTGAATGTGCAGATAGACATTACAAAAATGATACACTATACCAACAAATTATAGAAAACGTTCTCTGTCCTCCTTCAGAGTTTTGATACCTGTGTCCTATTATAAGTGGAAAACAAATTATCAGAGTAAGCAACAGTTTTTCTGGTAACCTAGGCTCAAATACTGCATTCCCATTTGCTTCCCGATGCCAAGGCTTCTTTCTTAAATGATCTAGCCAAATACTCCATATAGACTTCAAAACTAGACTTGGAAGCCCTGTCACTTAAGATATGTCTGCTGGAGAAAGGTTTCAATATTTTTCCATAGTTTAATCATTTAAATTTTATAACAATCAGGATGATGTGGCCTTGGTGAAGGATTCAAGAGAAGCTATATGATGTCTGCATCACATGAGACCTTGTTAGAGTTTCAACAGACGATGCATGTGATTTTAAAAATGTACTCCATAAGCTAAATTTTTTGTGGAAAACAAAAACCACTTGTATATCAATAAATGTTATCAGTTGGCCGATAGGTTCAGGGGATTAAGATAAAACAAAATTCTACTGTTGAGGGTTTTATTTTGGAGGACTAGTCAAATTTTATCGTAAACTACATTTTAGGTTTTGGGTGTTCCTCTTTTATTTTCATTAACTCCTTTCTTAGGTTATATAGGCATGTGCCAGCATTAATTTATGTATTTTTGTTGATATATGTGGTTTTGTTAAAGGAAATTTGTAAACTACTACTTCGAATTTTGTGAGCAAGAAGCAAGGAGAATTGATGAGGATGGTGCATTGAATAGTATCTGTATGGATTTCAGAAAGATATTTGACATGGTCCCACGTGGCGGACGAAGAATTTAAAGCCCTTGGGATACAGCAGAAAGTGGTGGGTCGGATCCGTAATGAGCTCATTGACAGAGAATAAGTGCAATTGTTGATGGGTGTTTGTGCAGATGGAAAGCAGATACCATCGGTGTTGCACAAGGTTTAGTTTTAAGTCCCTTGCTCTTTGTGGTATATAGGAATGATCTCACTTGAATTGTGGGAGGCATGACTGGGAGATTTGCAGAGCACGCACAAATTGACTAAGTAGTCAGTGTGGAAGAGAATATCAATAGCAGGAGAATTTCAGTGGCTTGTTGAGTCGCTGAAAAGTAGCAACTTGACTTAAGTTTGGAGAAATGCAAGGATATGCATTCACGGAGGGCAAAGTAAGAATGAGAATACACGATAAGCAGGTGGGTATGAAGTAGTTAGAAGAAGGGAAAGACCTTGGAGTGCATGTCTCCCCGAAAGGTTGCAGGATCAATAGATAAGATGGCAAAGAGATATACAGGATGCTTTTCTTCATTAGGCCAAGATACTGAATGCAGGAGCAGGGATGTAATGTTGAAACTATACAGGACACTGGGTAAGTCAAACTGGGGTTTTGTCTATAATCCAGGGCTCTCATTGCAGCTAAGACATAATTGTTCTGAAGGGAATACAAAGAGATTACAAAAATATTGCCAGGGCTTGAAGAAGGGCTTATGCCCGAAACGTCGATTCTCCTGATCCTTGGATGCTATTTGACCTGCTGCGCTTTTCCAGCAACGCATTTTTCAGGGCTTGAAAATTGCAGGTATGAAGGACGATTTGTTAGGCAAGGGTTATTTTCCTAGGGACAGGGGAGAGTAAGGGGTGATTTAATTGAGGTGATTGAATAATAGAGTTTGAGTTGAGTTAGCAGGGACACCTATTTCCCCGAATATCGATGTCACTCAGATGGTATAGATTTAATGTGATTAGTAGAAAGATTTGACAGGGCATGAAAACCTTTTTTCACTCAGTATAGTGGGTGTCTGGAATTCGCTTTCCAGGTCAGAAGTTGAGATGGAAACACTTAGCCTATTTAAAATCAACTTGAATCTGCACCTGAAGTGCTGTAACCTGCCAGGCTATGAGACTATGTCTTGGTACGTGGAATTTGAATGGACTGTTTGGGCTCTTGTGGCACTTTGATAATGTCCCTTACCTCTGAGCTGGAAGGCCCATGTTCAAATTCCACCTGCTCCAGAGGTGTGGAATAATGTCCCTGGAGAGATTGAAGGAAAAGTATCTAAAATTGTTTATTTAGCCAGCACAGTGAACCGAATGGCCTGTTTCTATGCTGTAACTTTTCTATGATTCTGTGGGTACTTGGACTCTCTCAAAAGCAAGTTTAGCAAAACTCAACAATATCTTTAATAGCCATTGTCGCTTGGTTAAACAAAACACAACAAAACAGAAGGAAAGCATTAATTTTAGGACACTATAGTATTAAAATTGAAAGGATATGATGAGCCTAAGTTGGCAAAAAAATGTAATAACTGACATCTGGCAATAAGGAAAAAAATCACTGTAAGCACGTTCCCCACAGACGAGGGAGGCCAGAGCTAAATGTCCTTCAGGTAATTTACAGCATGAGATGCTTTGATATGGAAAAGTACAAATTTAAACTTTTATGCAATACAACTATTCAAATTTGATTATCCAGTTGAGATGTTCATCACAATAGGAACGTTTATACAATACGGTATTGCTTTGTTCAAAGATTCAAAAATCTGCTGTCTCACTTTTGCAGTCTAACTGGTCTCTTTTACTGCTATTTTCCTCGGTGCCTTTTCTGCCCCTCTCCTACCCTCCCTATGGTACTCCTTACCTTCCTCAACTTTCATCATTCCTCTCCTTACTCTCTCTTTCTTTCTGTGTGTGTGTGTGTGTGTGTGTCTCTCTCTCTCTCTCTCTGTCTCTCTCTCTCTGTCTCTCTCTCTCTCTCTGTCTCTCATGTCATGTTAGTCACTCTCTCTTTCCGCCTCTGTTTTTCTTTAAGTAGCTCACTTGACTAAGATTCATCCCTTGTTCTGCTACTTCTCTTGAAATCTTTAATTATCATTCATCAAGGAGATATATTTTTGTCACCAATATTGATTAAGGCCACAAATACTCTGTTATGTGCACCACACAGATATCAGCTTGAAATTTAACGTGTTAGAATTCAAACAAGTTTCGCTTCAAAAGGTAGGAACTGTCTAGTTAGATGCTGAGTCCCAGCAGGATTTATCTCAGCACCATCTCGAATAAATGTTATGAAAAGTTACGTGCCTGAATTGATTCTTTGTCTTCAATGATGAATTTCATCAAGCATTATTTCCTTAACAGGTATAAAATTTTAATTACTACATCATGTACCTATTTCTTCTAGGATTCAGTCAAGGAAGAAGTTTTAAGCAAACCAAATCCTGCCAGGGTAAACAGAGCAAAACAGAGGAAAAGCTTTTCTCGCAGTAGAACTCACATAGGACAGCAACGTCGAAGGCACAGAACTGTCAGTACGTGCTCAGATGTTCCACCATCTTCTCCAGAAGTCGATATCTCCAGTAACCAACAGAATGAGGTTGAAAATTCTTTTCCTGAAGCAACACCTAGGTCATGTGATGCTAACATGGAAGAAGAGGCAATTGAAGTAGAACCGTCAACAACAGCAGAAACCACCACAGTAACAACAGAGGAAGCAGCAGGAACACCGTCACCAACCAGTAACAAAACAACAAAGTACCCCAAGACAAAAAAGGTATATGTGTATGTATTTAATATGTCTGTTTATCTTATTAAAATTTCTGTGCCTTAAAAAAACAGGCCCATAGAATCTATTTTTATGGTTCAGAAATGGGCCACTTAGCTCATTGTGTCTGCATTAGGATTATCAAAATATACTTCGTCTTCAGCACTGGTAGTACGATCACATAGTACGTATGTCACATTAACCAGCTAATTGTTTTAAAAAAAATGCTAATATTTCATTTGTATCTTACTCCTATTTTACAAACACTTACTTCCTACTTTTAAATTTCCAATTAAAAAAAAAACATTTTTGTACCTTTCTCCTTTTAAATTAAGTTTCATTCCTGCAGGACCTAACTTGGGTAATAAGATGGATAGCAAATACAAAGATTGTTTTAAATGTTATAATTATTGTTGGTTTTCTAGCAATATTAATGATTTTAATATGTTTTTTTTTCAGCACTTGGTCAGTGAATGGTTGAATGAGAAAGCTGTTAAACCAACAGACAACCCTTTAGATAGACCTCTGCGGATAACAACAGACCCTGAGGTTTTAGCTACGCAGTTGAATTCATTACCTGGCCTTACACACAGTCCCCATATTTATACAACCCCTAAGCATTATATTCGCTTTTGCTCCCCATTCTTGTCAGAAAGAAGAAGACGGAAAGAATCTTTGGAACCAAAAGCTGGATCATGTAAAAAGGTAAAATAATTTTGTCTCTTTTTCTCCATGGTTGTATAAATTTATGAATTAGCTTGGTGTCATTCGTAACCCAGCAATGATTTTTATTGAACAAATGTGGAATTGCTGAAGTTTCCTATAATTTTGAAATAGTTAAGGATTCCACTATCTACACCCACGTATCCAAAGCACGTGAATTTCCACTCTAAATAATTTATTTTTTTGTCCCCAGGATTGAATCTACATTGTTTTACAAAGGCAATTCCTTGAATCTATCTAAAGTTCTCAATTATCTGAATATTAATTTAAACACCGAAAAACTGATAACTTTAATGTTCGACTTCTGTTTTTGTCTTGTTCTCTGTCATTATATTGAATAGCATTTCATTCTTATATTTTTGTGAAGCGTTGGTTAAAGCAGGCCTTGGAGGATGAAACATCTTCAACAGTTGCTGATGCCTTTGACTCCACGTCTTATGATGGCTCTCTAAGTCCAGCAATGAGTGGAGAAACTAACAGCCCAGGCACAACTGTAGTCAGTGGGAATTGCTGTTTAACAGGTATTGAAATGCACTAATGTCATAATGAACTGAAACATTAGAGTTGTAACAAGCTGGTGATTTATTTAAACCAGAATTGTAATAGATTCCATTTTTCAATTGTGTAGTTTCCATATATGAAATTGTTTCAAACTCTACTTGTTTTTCCATATTTCATATCTATTTGGGATAGGTCCTTGCTTTTATAAAACTTGGGATACCTTCTTATAATCTCGCATCAAGGGGTGTATTTAATTTGTGGTGATCCTAAAATTAGATTTTAAGTAGCTTTTTAAACCTTGAGTTAGTAGAACATTGTGTTTGGTATGTTAGTTACTTTGAATCAGTTCAGTCCAACCTTGAGTAAGCTACTGTCAGTTGCATACAAATGCAAAGAACTGCAATTTGCTGAAAATTTAAAATAGGAACAGAAGGTACTGGAAATGCTCATTATACAGCAACTGTGGAGAGAGAAAACGTTAAAATTTCAATTCAATAGCTGTCATACAAGAGAAAAATTAGAGATGTAGAGGTTTCTAAGTCACTACAATGGCAGGAATACGGGGAGGGGAGAGCAAAGAACAGATGAGATTAAATAAAAGAGATGACTGAGCAATGCAAAAGGAGGTGGTAATTGAGCAAGAAACAGAAGGTCTTGTCTCCGAGAGGAGTGTAAATGGAATAACAGAATTGTTACCAACAGGGCATGACACTGCTTCAGTCAACTAAAATTGTTGAACTGTGCGTAGTCCAGATGCCTGTAAAGTGCCTACTTGAGAAATGAAGTGGTACTTTCCACCTCAAAATTTATTGGAACAGTGGGAGAGGCTGAAGTCAAAATGGGAAAATGGGTTGCAGAATTAAAATGACAGGCAGTTGAAATGTTGGGTCATGCTTCTGGGCTCAGTGGATATGTTCTGCCAAACAGCTACTCTCTATCCATTTTGTCTGTCCAAACTATAGGAGACTGCATCTTAATCAGTCTGTTTCATCGAGAAAATGTTTGAAAGGAGGTTTGCATCTCCTTCCCTGGGTCTTATACAAAATGTGTTAACTTTGATTTTTCTTCTTCTTTTGTGAATTAATTGATTAATTATTCAGATTTTCACTTGTCTTTAATTCCAAAAGTGGTTTTCTGTTCTCATCTTGTGCCTTGTCTTACAGAATTAATTACCCCTTTAAAGAAGAGGAGATTGCGCCACCTAACAGATTCTGGGTTACTTGAACCCTCCACTCCAAACCCTTCTCCACAGACGACTCCCCCATTTGTTGATATTACAGCCTCAGATCCTTCAATGTGCAGTACTCCAACAAAAGGAAAAATAGAGGATGAATCCTGTAGAAATGGCTACAAGCCTGTTTATTCACCTGTGACACCCGTAACACCCAACCTTCAAGGAAATTCCCTGCAATTTGAGGTGAGTTGATCCTTAATAGGAAACTGATGTTGCCGAAGTATTGTACGAACCATTACATTATAATTGAGCCTGCTGTATTTTGCTTTAAGGTAATACTATGCCTGATATGACAAGATAATCTCCATAATTGACTATTTGTACACTGGAGACATAAAAAAAATTAATAGATTGTCTTGTAAAGTGGAAATTAAATAACAGCTAATTTAGTTCATGCTAAATATATGGCCAAAGACTTTTTCTTGAAGCAGTGGTGATTTTAAATAATAATTGCACTTAGGATTATAAATTCAATTAATTAGATGGCTTAGTCTGTGATTCAGAATAATGGCAACAGTGTAAGTTTGGTTCCTGATTTTTGGCTGAGGCAGATTTGGGACCTGTCTCTTTGTTCTGTCCCTTAAATGGAAGTTAGCAGCAAACCACCACTGACACAAACTGTCAAGATAACAGTCAAGGGTAAAGCATTAGCAGTCAGTGAGCCCAGGTCTGCCTTTGGGAGGCAGAATTCAAGACGATTCTGGGAATTTAATGTATTAGAAATTTTGAATTTCTGTAGGATAACACGACTTTCAAAATAGAAAAGAGACAATCACACCCTTTAAAATCTTATTTTGACATGAAGGTAGTTGTTTTGTGAGCCTATCCAAAGCTTTATGAAGTATATAAAGCTTTATATAGTGGGGGAATGAAACACAGTCTACTGCTTCATACAATGCCGGTGTTCTGTCCACAGAAAAGACCTTGAGGTTCCAGTTGCTTGCCACTTCAACACACCATTGTGTTCTTTGGCCAACATCTCTCTCTCAGTGCTCCAGTGAAGCCAAGCGCAAGCTGAAAGTGCCACACCTCATTTTCTATTTAGGAACCCTGCAACCTTCTAAACTTAAAATCGAGTTCAACACTTTTAGGGTTTGAGCACCTTTCCCCATACTTCTCCCACCCCCACAAACTAGGCCTTGTCATTACACAGGCTGCTACCACACACTACCCATTGTCAGTTACTAATTGTGTCCCAATTAGCAGCTTTTAATTTCAACTGACCTCTCTCTGGGCGCTCTGTCCATCTATCATTTACTCTCTTTCCCCCCCCCCCCGTCTTTTGTGTAAAAACCATTCTTTTCCTAGCTGCCATTAGTTCTGAAGAAGAGTCAGTGGACCTGAAACATTCATTCTGATTTCTCTCCAGATGCTGCCAGACCTGCTGAGATTTTCCAGCATTTTCTGTTTTTTGCTTTATAAAGTGTTGTGCTTTCTGGGGATCTGTGTTACCAATCCGAGATCAGTCTCTGAATTGTTTTGATGAAAGTAGTGCCTTCAGATTTCTGCAACCTTCATTTTTATCCAGTTGAATTTGTAAAAATGCATTCTGAATATTTGTGCAGTACAGTTGGAAGATCTCTCCAGATTGTGTACATGTATTTTGCCAGCAGTGCTTTTCATTTCAGAGGGTATTTCTGAAATGTGACATGATTATAGATTGGTTGCCTAGCTTTCTCCATTATTTTGGAGGTGTTTAGAGTTCATGAGGGTAAGTTAATGGGCTCATTCAGCTTGCCATATTATTAAGCAATGAAATAACCAGAAACATCCCCAATGAGACATTTGGTCTTCCTCGATGGAATATGCCTGTGTGGGAACAATGATGCTTGATAAATGACCGTTGGCAAGATACCAAAAAAAAATTGGTGATCTAAATCTTTCATTTACCATGTCACATTGGCTTCTTTCTCTTGTCATGTGATTTCAAATTAGGCTTTGTTCCTAGGCTGCTTATGGTAAGCGTTAGCAAACAATATTTCTTCCAGATGTAAATCTAAGATATAATTCATAAAATTCTATTTTGAAGAACAAGGACAGCAGACACAGGGGAGCTTCACAACTGGCACGTTCCCTCCAAATCACTTACTATCCTGACTTGGGAACTTTATCATCATGCTTTCACTGCAATTGTGTTAAAATTCTGGAGTTCCCTTTTTAGTAGCACTATGGCTTACCCATGCACCAAGGACTGCAAAGGCTCAAGAAGACCCTAGCACTCATTATCTCAAAGCACTTTATGGCTATCAAGGTACTTTTGAAGTGTTGTCACTATTGTAGTGTAGGAAAGGTGGCAGAGCTGAATAATATGTTGCTGGAAAAGTGCAGCAGGTCAGGCAGCATCCAAGGAGCAGGAGAATCGACGTTTCGGGCATACGCCCTTATTCCTGAAGAAGGGCTTGTGCCCGAAACGTCGATTCTCCTGCTCCTTGGATGCTGCCTGACCTGCTGCGCTTTTCCAGCAGCACATTATTCAGCTCTGATCTCCAGTATCTGCAGTCCGCACTTTCTCCTAGGAAAGGTGGCAATCAATTTGTGCATAGCAAGCTCCTTCAAACACTGATATAGCGTAAAAAGAGCTTGTTTTTGGATGAGTTTACAAGTTGTTCAGTAAACATTAATTTATATGGAATGTCATGAATAAATTAATGGTTGTCTGGTTTTAAAATATCCATTTTTAATATTGTTATCGTTTGCTTCTTTCCTTTGACCTGTCCAAAGAACATTTCATCACCTGAAAGTTCCCCAGAAGTTCAGCGAAGAACATACATTCATGAGGTACAGTAATGTTAATTATTTTGTACATACTGTAAATGTCTGTGGTACCATTGTCAGCTAATGCATTCTTTTACTCACTGTCACTTTTCTAAAGTTAACATGAACCACTCAGAGCATAAATGAGATTAAGTCTGGGAAATTGATGGCTATTCAGTTCATTGTGCAACCCATTTGTCTTCACTTTCTAACTTTGCAGAATTTCTTGCTCTTCTGAAAGCATTTAACTTTTTTTTAATAGCTTAGATGCTGATTGTCTCCCAGTGATTTGACTATTTTCACCAGTTAAGAAAAGGCATGCATTTATGTGTATTACACTTCAAAGTACTTTACTGACAATGAATTATTTTAAATGTAGTGACTGGAGCTTGTAGTAATTAAGATATTTATTTTGAACCCATAATTTTCCATCCACAGCAATGACCAATTCATTTGTTTTATTCTCATTGGTGGAAGAAATATTTGCCAGAAATCTGCACCACCAGCCAAAAAAATGAACACCACTAACTAAAGAAATCTAATGATACTATCGAAATAAATATATAATCATTTGATAGTGGGATTTAGCAGTTTTTATAATTATGTGGAGCACTACAACTTTGTTTACCATTATTCTTGCAGAACTTCATCAAATGCAGTTGGAACTTTAGTAGACTTCCAAACCCCCCAACCCTTCCACTTTCCAAGAAAGATTCAAAGCACCAAGATTATTTGTAACGCCATCACAACCACTGGTATAAGTGTAATTGGTTGTGGATGTCCCTACAATTTATTTTGAAAGTACTTCTCTTTGTTTCATCATCCACTATGAACAAATGAGCCACGTACAGTCTGATCCAGATACACGAGAGGACATTTTCTTTAAGAACTTTTATCAATGAGAGAGCCTTTCAAATGCACAAGCCAACTCGTTTATAAGTCCTTGTTCTAACTTACAACTGGGTGTCCCCCACTTGTCCTCGGCTCGAAAATTCCATAACAGAAAAATGTTAATTTTACTTTTTAAACATGATTTTTAATTTGATGGTATATAACAAATGATTCCAAACTGATTTATTTACTGTTTTTGTAGAGAAGTCATTAATCTGTTTTCTGTCTGCCATTTATTTTCTCATAGTCAAATTTTGCATTAATATTGTCATTTTAATTTTCTCCTTTTGTATCACAGCCAGATGAAAAGTTTCTTTAATTTATGACTTTTAATGTTTTTATTTGCTGTTTTTTTTTCTCTATATCAGACGTACTAAACTGCTAATATAGTTTTCCTTCATCAAATTCTTCTTATAATATGACTGTTGAAGGTTTATAAGTTTGTGTAACTGCTTTGAGAGGCAAAACATTGAACCAGCAGAGTTGAGAAAGAGTCCTGATTGTAGGAGTATTCAGGAGAAACAGAATGTGTGACCTGCACTGCAAGCAGCCATAGTACTTCCAGGAAAAGAATAGGATTAACCATTCATAGCACCTTAGCAAATTTTACAAGAGGGATGGGTTGCATCTAAACTGGAGAGGAACCAATATCCTCACAAGGATGTTCATTTGTGCTACTCGGGTGGGTTTAAACTGGAGTGACGGGACTGGGATCCAGAGCAACAAGTCAGCAAGTGGATGGATCAAGGGGAAGGTACATGTTAGGACCAGTAAGTCAGAAAGGAAGGATAGGCAGAGACCGGTAAATGAACACTGAGATTGATGGGCTGAAGTGCTTTTGTTTTTCAAAGCAAGGAGAATTGAAGGTAAGGGAGGTGTGCTTAAAACCTAGATAGGGACATGGGAATATGATGATGTGGCCATTTCAGAAACTTTGTTGAGAGAGAGGCAGGACTGCTCAGCATTCCGAGGTTTATTGTTTTAGATGCGATAGAGAGGAAGGTAAAAGAGATGGAAGAGTTGTATTATTAATCAGGGACAATGTTACATCTGCACTCAGAGGGCATACTGTGGAGGGCTCATCCACTGAGGCAATATGGGTAGAGGTCAAAAATAAAATGGGCACAATCAATCTCATAGGATTATCAATCTCTATAGCATCCCATCGACAGCCACCGAGACATTGAGGAACAAATATGCATGCAGATTATGGAAAGATACCATAAAACAGAGTTGCCATACTGGATGACTTTAATTTCCCCAATATTGACTGGGCCTTCCTTGGAGCAAGAGGCTTAGAGAGAGCAGAATTGAAGTGCATCCAAAAGGAATCCTTGAAAGAGTAGGTGGATAGTCCAACTCGAGCCAGGGCCCTACTGGACCTTGTCTGGTTAATGAGCCTCGCCAGGTGACTGACCTTTCAGTGGGAGAACATTTTGGAAACAGTGATCTAAACTCCTTGAGATTTAAGATAGCTATAAATAAGGATAATTCAGGACCTTTAGGCAAGGAACTAAATTGGGGAAGGGCAAATTACATTAGTATTGGGCAGGAATGTTAATTAGGAGGAGCTGTTATCAGGCATTACCACATTTGACTTGTGGGAATTGTTTAAAGACTTGCTGTTCCAGTAAGGAGGAAGGACAAGGGCGGCAAGGTAACAGACCCTTGGATAATGAGGGAGGTTACAAATTTAGTCAAAAGGAGAAAAGCATATATAAAGCATTTACGAAGCTAAAATTGGACCGGACCCATGAGGAATACAAAGAAAGCAGGAAGGAACTCAAGCAGGAAGTTAGGAGAGCAAGAAGACAGCCATGAGATGACCTTGGCAAGTAGGGTTAAAGAGAATCCTGAGGCATTCTGTACATTAATTAATGTGTAGGTTTGCTCGCTGAGCTGTAGTTTTGATATCCAGACGTTTCATTGCCTGGCTAGGTAACATCATCAGTGGCGACCTCCAGGTGAAGCGAAGCTATTGTCTCCTGCTCTCTATTTATATGTTTGTCCAGGATGGGGTTCCTGGAGTTTGTGGTGATGTCATTTCCTGTTCGTTTTCTGAGGGGTTGATAGTATCTAGATCTGTGTGTTTGTTTATGGCGTTGTGGTTGGAGTGCCAGGCCTCTAGGAATTCTCTGGCATGTCTTTGCTTAGCCTGTCCCAGGATAGATGTGTTGTCTCAGTTTAGATTAGATTAGATTACAGTGTGGAAACAGGCCCTTCGGCCCAACAAGTCCACACCGACCCGCCGAAGTGTAACCCACCCATATCCCTACATTTACCCTTTACCTAACACTACGGGCAATTTAGCATGGCCAATTCACCTGACCTGCATATCTTTGGACTGTGGGAGGAAACCGGAGCACCCGGAGGAAACCCACGCAGACATGGGGAGAATGTGCAAACTCCACACAGTCAGTCGCCTGAGTCGGGAATTGAACCCGGGTCTCTGGCGCTGTGAGGCAGCAGTGCTAACCACTGTGCCATCGTGCCGCCGTGAATTGGTGGTTTTTCTCATCCGTGTGTAGGGTTACGAGGGAGAGAGGGTCGTGTCTTTTTGTGGCTAGCTGGTGGTCGTGTATCCTGATGGCTAACTTTTCTCCTGTTTGTCCCCAGTAGTGTTTGTGGCAGTCCTTGCATGGAATTTCGTAGATGATGTTGGTTTTGTGCTACTAGGATTCCGAGGGGTCTTAGTAGCCTGGCTGTCATTTCTGAAACTTCTTTGATGGAATCTCAAGAACAAACCATGACAAGCAGACCAAACACAACCAGAAACCCTAACCACCTTACATACATCAAAGAAGTTTCAGAAATGACAGCCAGACTACTAAGACCCCCTCGGAATCCTAGTAGCACACAAACCCACCAACACTCTCAAACAAAAACTAACAAACTTAAAAGACCCAGTACAACCCATGGACAAAACCAACGTCGTCTACAAAATTCCATGCAAGGACTGCCACAAACGCTACATAGGACAAACAGGAAGAAAGTTAGCCACCAGGACACACGAACACCAGCTCGCCACAAAAAGACATGACCCTCTCTCCCTCGTAGCCATACACACGGATGAAAAAAACACCATTTCAACTGGGACAACACACCTATCCTGGGACAGGCTAAGCAAAGACATGCCAGAGAATTCCTAGAGGCCTGGCACTCCGATCACAACACCATAAACAAACACACAGATCTAGATACCATCTATCAACCCCTCAGAAAACGAACAGGAAATTACTTCACCACAAACCCCAGGAACCACATCCAGGACAAATATATAAATAGAAAGCAGGAGACAATAGCTTCGCTTCACTTGGAGGTCGCTACTGATGATGTTACTTAGCCAGGTAATGAAACGTCTGGATATCAAACCTACAGCTGAGCGAGCAAACCTACACCATAAACCTCAACCTGAGCTACAAACGGTGGCACAGTGGTTAGCACTGCTGCCTCACAGCGCCAGAGACCCGGGTTCAATTCCCGCCTCAGGCGACTGACTGTGTGGAGTTTGCACGTTCTCCCCATGTCTGCGTGGGTTTCCTCCGGGTGCTCCGGTTTCCTCCCACAATCCAAAAGATGTGCAGGTCAGGTGAATTGGCCATGCTAAATTGCCCGTAGTGTTAGGTAAGGGGTAAATGTAGGGGTAGGGGTATGGGTGGGTTGCGCTTCGGCGGGACGATGTGGACTTGTTGGGCCGAAGGGCCTGTTTCCACACTGTAAGTAATCTAATCTAATCTAAAAACCTTCACAAACTATGCACATCGATTAATAATAAGAGGATAACTAGGGAGAAGGTAGGACCACTCAAGGATAAAGGAGAGAACATGTGCTTGGAAGCAGAGGATATGGGTGAAATCTTGAATAAGTACGTTGTGTCAGTAATCACTCGAGAAGGATATGGAGGATAGTGAAATTTGTGTGGAGCATGCTAATTTGCTGGGCCGTTTTGAGATCAAGAAAGTAGTAGTGTAGGGTCCCTTGAAGAGCATTAAGTTGGGTAAGTGCCCAAGGCCTGATGGTATCTTTCCCATATTATTGAGAGAGGCAAGAGAGGAGATTGCTGGGGCCTTGACCAAGATCTTTGTATCCTCATTAACGACTGGAAGACTGGTGAGTAACTGGTGTTGTTCCTCAGCGTAAGAAGGGAAATGGGGATAATTCAGGAAACTATAGACTATAGAACATCGGGGGTTGGGAAGCTATTGGAGAGAATGTTTAGGGATAGGACCTATGCGCATTTGGAGAAGTATGGCCTAATTAGGGACAGTCAGCATGGGTTGGTGCAGGGCAGGTTACGTCTTATTAACTTGATTGAATTTTTTGAGGAGGTGACAAAGTGATTGAGGTACATGTTGTTTAAATCGGTTTTAGTAAAACTTTCAACAAAGTCCATCATGATAGGCTCATCCAGAAGATTGAGATGCGTGGGGTCCACGGTGACTTAACCATGGCAGAGGGTAGTGGTAGAAAGTTGTTTTTCAGGCTGGAGGTCTGTGACTATAGGTGTTCTGCAGGGATCTGTACTGGGACCTCTGTTGTTTGTGAAATATGTATAAATGACTTGGATGAAAATATAGATGGGTGGGTTAGTAAGTTTGCAAATGAGATAAAGATTGGTGAAGTTTTGGAGAGTGTAGCAGGTTGTCAAAGGATACAGCGGGATATAGATATAGGTGGAGAAAGATGGAATTTAATTCATGGTTGCGCTTTGGGAGATCAAATGTTAAGGAAAAGTATAGTTAATTGCAGGAACCTGAACAGCATTGATGTACAGATGGATCTTGGGGTTCAACTCCATAGCTCCCTGAAAGTGGCCACGCAAGTAGATAGGATTGTAAAGAAGGTGTATGACATGCTTGCCTTTATTCATCGGGGAATTGAATACAAAAGTCAGGATGTCACGTAGCTTTATAAGTCTTCAAGTAATATGTTACAGGAAGGATGTGGAGGCTTTGAAGAGGATGCTGAAGAGGTTTATCAGGATACTGCCTGGATTAGACAGTATGAATTGTAAGGAGAGGCTAGAAAATCCCAGGTTTATTTCTCTGGAGCTTTGGAGATAGAGGGAAGACTTGATAGAGGTCTATACAATTATGAGGTGCATAGGTAGAGTTGACTGTCAAAATCCTTTTTCCAGACTTGAAATGTCTAAAACTAAGGGATGTGTATTTAAGGTGAGAAGGGAAAAGTTCCAAGGAGATGTGAGGAGCAAGTTTTTTTTATACAGGGAGTGATAGAAGTATGGAATGCGCTGCTGGGGTGGTGGTGCAGGCAGATATGATGGGGGCATTTTGGAGATTTTTAGATAAGCACATGAATACTTAAGGAATAGATGGATATAGACCAAGGGCAGGCAGAAGGGATTAATTTAGGCCGAAGGACCCGTTTCTGTGCTATACGGTTTTATGTTTTATGTATTTCAATGCTAATAAACTTTGACACACTAATTTGCAAGAAAACTTCCACGTTATGGCTGTAATTTGCACAGATCCCACTTACTATTGATGCCTGAACACCTCAAAACAGTTTACCAAATAGACAAGCCTGCATCTTTCAACTGTTATAATTTTAATGCGTTCATGGAACACAATCCATCCATAATCTCAGATATATTAAAGCTCCGAGACAAACAATGTAATATCTTTAACTACTGCAGATCCATGACAAGGAGTTTGCCTTTGTAGGTTGACCTCTGAGTCTGCATCCCGATCATCTTTATAGTTTTTAAAATAATTACCTTCCCCTTCAATATGGCACATCTGGGACTTCCCTTGGCACTTGCTCGTACTCACAAATGCTATTCAAATTCTCTCGTGCATTCCCTTCAATCCCACTGTCCTTCCCAACTGGAATGAAGAATTTTGATCTGACTCTTAAAATAGAGAAAAGTGGCTGTATTTCAAGTAGGTTATCGCCCTCCAAGGCTTCTACTTTATCTTCTAAAGGGTGAACAGAAAATGATGAAGGCGAAAGGTCACAGCAATGCAACCGCTAGCAAATGAATTGTTTAATCAATCTGATCTAAAATAAATCGTAAGACATAGGAGCAGAAATTAGGTCATTGGGCCCATTGAGTCTGTTCTGCCATATAACTATGGCTGATAAGTTTTTCGACCCCATTCTCCCACTTTTTTCCTGTAACCTTTGATCCCTTTGGCAATCAAGGTAAGGCAAATCTAGACAAGTTGATTGAATCTTCCTTTGAAATGGCATGAAATTAAATTTGCTGAAATTGTTTAAAATCACATGCACTGTTGTAGTGCATGAGAATTATAACTTACGTACAGAATATTATTTGTCAGGGAAAGAAAATCTTTGTTTTCCACAATTCTTCAGATTTACCTTGTTCTGTCCTTTTTCAAATTCAATTTTTTTGTTATGTTTATATGTATTTCATCCTATATTTCTGATATGCAATTTCTTGATTGAGAGATCTCTTTATAAAGAGTGATTGAATTTGATAGCACAAAATTAAATTATCATTATCTTAATTATTTTTTACTTGCAGACTTCTGACAGGGTATCCTCCCTTTTAGCACTGAATTCTTTAAGGACCTCCAGCCTAACAGAAATGGGACTACATGATACAAAGACTATAGGAGATATTAGCCCAAGGAGCAGGGCTGAAATTAGCCAGTGCATCAGTGGCATTGAATCTGTATCAGAACTCCAGACAGGACATGAAGCATGTGAACAGCATGCACGGCACAAAGATTTAGATTGCCCTGTTCACCATGATCGGACTGATACAAACAGCCAATCAGAACCTATTTATAGTGGAATGGGTAATATTTACTCCTCATGGATGAAAAGCCCAGAACGACCCAGCTTAAATTTCTCTCCTTTGAATTCCAATCTTCGGGATCTGACACCTTCGCATCAGTTGGAGGTAGGAGGTGGCTTCAGAGCAAGCGAGTCAAAAATGCTTCAGGAGGACAACAGACTGTCATTTTCAGAAGGAGTTGGTTATTACTGCACTGAGGATGGCATGATCAACTTTGGCAAGGGGATTAATGGGGACAGTATGACAGAGGGAAGCTGTATTCCACAAAATCCACCGCAAAAGAAGAAAGTAAGTGTCCAGGATCAAAGTTAACAGAATTGCTTTCAGAATTGATTAATACAAAATGCTCAGTATCAGACAAGCATGCAGATTTATGGCATATTTGTAACACAAATTGAAGGAAGAAACATTATTTGTATTTTTAAAGTAGAGCAATTTTTATTAAACCATGTGAATTACACTTATACTTGTTTTTGTAATGCAGGTGTCTTTATTGGAATATCGTAAAAGGCAGCGTGAAGCAAGGCAAAGTGGTTCCAAATCAGAAAGCTTCTGTCCAGTTACCACATCACTATATAGTGTTGTTAGTATTGGTGGGGCCAGTAGCAATGACAATGGCAACAGCAGCAGTGGCATAACTGCTAGTGGAGAGCAAGGGGGAAACGTCACGAGTCAGTCATCATGTTTGCTTGCTACGGTGGAGTCTGCTGGTCCAACTGAAAGTGACAACAAATCTCCAGTTAAACAGACACCTTCAACAGAAAAGAAATTAGATGATACAGACGTCCAGTGGTAAGTTCATCGGAGCAATAAAACTATGAATAAGCACAAAATGCGTTCTTCACGTAGAATGATTTGAAATTGAAGCATACCCTTTAAAACCAAAATAATTTAAAGTAATATTTAGAATTTTTATTTGCAGGTTTGAGTCCCATCAATTGTAATTTCAAATCCAAACAGCAATAGCATATAATTCAGTTTTTTCCAGTTGTTTGTGAAAATAACTTGTAAATATATATTATCTTTCACAACAATGTACAAGGCCCAAGTGCATAACAAAACAGTTTCAGAGTGTAGAGGGAAATGATTTGAAATTTTTGAGAACCTCAGTGAATGGTGAGGTTACAGAGATAGGATGGTAGGATGAAGCAAGGTAGTAGTGTTGGTTGGGGGCTTGTGGAGGTATATGAGAGTGGTTGTTTAAATGTGGACAAGGACTTTTAAATGAGGCAGGCAACTAAGAGGTTGGCGAGCAAATAAATGATTGATAAGCAAGACTTTCGACTTTACAGAATGCACACTGAAAAGATTTATATGGATAATGTTTGGGATAATGCTTCTGCTTGATTGATAACCCATTCAAACTCTCAGCATTCACTCCATCCAACACTGGATACACCGTGGCTGCAATATGTACCACCTACTAGTTGCATTGCAGAAACTTGGCTATTCTCCTTTGATAGGAGAAGGGCTTATGCCCGAAGAAGGGCTTATGCCCGAAACGCCGATTCTCCTGTTCCTTGGATGCTGCCTGACCTGCGCTTTTCCAGCAACACATTTTCAGCTCTATTCTCCTTTGATAGCATGGAAATGACACCACCTGCAAGTTCCCCTCCAATTTACATATCACCCAATTTGGGATTTTATTATTGTCCCCTTAATGCTGTTGGTACAAAATGCTGAAATTCTCTTCTGACAGACTCGTGAATGCAATTAAATCATAAGGTTACAGCAATTCTAGACAAGAGGTTCGATCCAGTGAGAAAAAATTATGTGGATCAATATCCTTAGCTTTCAAACTGCTATTGTTATAGAGTTGTACAGCATGGAAACAGACCCTACATTCCAAGTTGTTCATGCTGACCAAATATCCGAAATTAATTTAGTCCCATTTGCTAGTATTTAGCCTGTATCCCTCTAAACCCTTCCTATTCATATAAATTATCCAGATACCTTTTAAATGTTGTAATTGTACCAGCCTCCATCAGTTCCTCTGGCAGCTCATGCCATACACACACCACGCGCTGCATGAAAAAAGTTGCTCCTTAGGTTCTTTTTAAATCTTTCCCCTTTCATACTAAACCTATGCCCTTTAGCTTTGGATGCTCCCACCCTAAGACGTTGTCTATTTACCTTATCCATGCCCCTCATGATTTTATAAATTTCTATAAGATCAGCTCCCCCAGCCTCCAATGCTCCAGGGAAAATAGCCCCAGCCTACTCAGCCTCTCGAACCCTGGCAACATCCTTATAATTCTTTTCTGAATGGTTCAAGTTCCACAACATTGGTCTCCCTCCTATAGAAACAGAATAGCACACAATACTCCAAAAGTAGCCTAACCAAGTGGGAGAGGCAGTGGCTAGTGGTATTTTCGCCAGGCTGTAATCCAGATACCTAGATCATTTTCTGGGAACCCAGGTTGGAATCTTGCTACGGCAGGTAGTGGAATTTGAATTCAATAAATATCTGGAATGAAGAATCTAATGAGCACGAAACCATTGTTGATTGTCAGAAATACCCATCTGGTTCATTTAATATTCTTTAGGGAAGGAGACTGTCATTCTTCTCTGGTCTGGCCTACATCTAACTGCAGACCCACAGCATTGTGGTTGATGCGTAATTACCCGTTGGGCAATTAGGGATGGGCAATAAATGCTGCCTATCCAGAGATGCCCTCATCCCATGAATGAATAAAAGAAATGTCTGCCACATGACCTCCCAACCCATTTACTCCATGCACTGACCAATTACGGCATGTATACCAAACACCACCTTCACTGTCTTACCTATCTGTGACTCCAGTTTCAAAGGAACTATGAACCTGCACTCCAAGGTGTCTCTTTTTTTCAGCAACACTACCCAGGACCTTACCATTAAGTGTATAAGTCCTGCCCTGATTTGTCTTTCCAAAAAGCAGCACCTCGCATTTATCTAAATTAAACTCCATCTGCTAAATCTGATCAAGATCCTGACATACTCTGAACTACTTCTGTCCACTACATCTGCAGTTTTGGTGTGATCTGCAGACATACTAACCATACCTCCTATGTTGACAACGAAATCATTTATATAAATGACAAAAAGCAGTGGACATAGCACTGATCCTTATGGCACACTGCTAGTCCAATCTGAAAAGCAACCCTCCACCACCACCCTCTGTTTCCTACCTTCAAGCCAGTTCTGTAACCAAATGGCTAGTTTTCCCTGTATTCCATGAGACCTAACCTTGCTAACCAATGTATCATACAGAACCTTGTTGAACACTTTACTGAAGTCCATATAGATTACGTCCAACACTCTGCCTTCATCAATCCTCTTTGTTACTTCTTAAACAAAATTCAATTACGTTAGTGCAACACTATTTCCCACACACAAAGCCATGTTGACTGTTCCTAATCAGTCATTGCCTATCCAAATATATGTAATATGCTGTCTCTCAGGATCCCTTCCAACTACGTTCCCACCACTGATGTCAGGCTCACCAGTCTGTGGTTCCCTGGCTTTTCCTTAAATTGATTAAATAGTGGCATAACATTAGCCAATCTCCAGTTTTCCAGCAACGCACCTGCGGCTATCGATGATACAAGTACCACCCCACCAATCTCCATGTACAGCGCATCATCCGCCGTCATTTCCGCCACCTCCAAATGGACCCCACCACCAAGGATATATTTCCCTCCCCTCCCCTATCAGCATTCCGTAAAGACCACTCCTTCCGTGACTCCCTCGTCAACCGCAGGAGGTGCAAGACTTGCGCCCACACCTC
>NC_057732.1:33206858-33285279 GCF_004010195.1 Chiloscyllium plagiosum
GAAGATGAAGGTGGGGGGTGATGGTGATGGTATGGAGCAGAGGGTGGAGCGAGTAGGTGGGAAAGAAGATGGGCATGTAGGACAGTTCAGGAGGGCAGTGCTGAGTTGGAGGGTTGCATCTGGGATAAGGTGGGGGATGGGGAGATGAGGAAACTGGTGAAATTGACATTAATGCCATGTAGTTGGAGGGTCCCAAGGCAAAAGTTGAGGTATTCCTCCTCCAGGTGTTAGTTGGCTTGGATTTGGCAGTGGAGGAGGCCCAGGACTTGCATGTCCTTGGTGGAGTATGAGGGGGTCAGCCACAGGGCGGTGGGGTTGTTTGGTGCGCGTGTCATAGAGATGTTCCCTGAACTGTTCCGCATGTTGGCGTCCTGTCTCCCCAATGTCGGGGAGATCGCATCGGGAGCAATGGACACAGTGGATGAAGTCTTTGGATGTGCAGGAAAATCTCTGCCAGATGTGAAAGGATCCTTTGAGGCCTTGGATGGCGGTGAGGGGGGGTAGTGTGGCACAGGTTTTACACCTCTTGCGGTTGCAAGGGAAGGTGATGCAAGTGGAAGGTGGGGGGGAGGGGGTGAACGTGGACCTAACGAGGGAGTTGTAGGCGGAATGGTCTCTGCAGAATGCTAATAGGATGGGGAGGGAAATATATTTGATGGCGGTAGGTCTGACTGTAGGTGGCGGAAATGACGGAGGATGATGCATTGTATCCGGAGATTGGAGGGGTGCGAGGTGAGGACCAGAAGGTTCTATCCTTGTTGCGGTTGGAGGGGTGGGGTTCAAGGACGGAGGTGTGGAAAGTGGAAGAGATGCACTGGAGGGCTTTATTGACCACGTAGGAAGGGAAATTGTGATAGGAGGCCATCTGGGATGTTCTGGAGTGGAATTGCTCCTTTTGGGAGCAGGTGTGGTGGAAGCAGAGGAATTGGGAGTAAGGGATAGCATTTTTGCAGAAGCGGAGTTGGGACAAGGTGCAGTGCAGATAGCTGTGGGAGTCGGGTTTGAAGTGAATGTCTGTGTTGAGTCGGTCACCAGAAAGGTGAAAATGGAGAGGTCAAGGATGGGGAGGGAGGTGTCGGAGACGGTCCAGGTGAACTTGAGGTCAGGGTGGAAGGTGTTCGTGAAGTTGATGAACTGTTCAACCTCTGTGGGAACACAAGATGGCGCCAATACAGTCATCAATGTAGCAGAGGAAAAGGTGGGTAATGGTGCCGGTGTAACTGCAGAAGATGGACTATTCCATGTATTCAACAAAGAGGCAGGCATAGCAGGGGATCATGTGGGTGCCCATGGCTACCCCTTTGGTCTGGAGGAAGTGGGAGGCATCCAAGGAGAAGTTGTTGAGGGTGAGGACCAGTACAGCGAATTGAATTAAGTGGGTCGGTGGAGGGATACTGGTTAGGTCAGTGGGAGAGGAAGAAACCATTCTGTCCAGGCCATTCAGTATTCTGTAAGTTTGTTAGATCCTCCCCATCCTTCTAAAACTTGATCGAGTATAGACCGAGTCCTCAAACGGTCCTCATATGTTAAGCTTTTCATTCCTCTGTAATATGGACATATTTCAAGATGTTGCTATTTCTTTCCCAAGTTCTCTCGCTTCCATATCCTTCTCCACAGTAAACACTGATACAAATGCTCATTTAGTATCTCCCCCATCTCCTGTGATTCCATATGTAGGTGATCTTATTGATCATTAAGGGGCCCTATCCCCTCCCTGGTTACCCTTCTGTCCTTAATGTATTTGTGGAACACCTATGTATTCTGTTTAACCCCATTTGCCAAAGCGATCTGTTCCATTTTTGTCCTCCTGAATTCTCTCTCAAAAATAGCTTCTGCTGCCTTGAATGCTTCTGGAGATTCATTTGATCCCTGCTGTCAATACCCAACATATGCTTCCACCTTTTTTTTAACCAAACCTCTATTTCTGTAGTCATCCAGCATTTTCTACGCCTAACAGCCTTGCACTTCACCCTAACAGGAATGTACTGTCTCTGGACTCTTGTTATGTCATTTTGAATGCTTCCCACTTCCCAACTGTCCCTTTACCTGCGAATATCTCCTCCCCCCCCCCACCCCCCTACCCCAGTCAACTAGTGAAAGTTCTGGCCTTCCTCCAGTGTTGAATTTCAACTTTTAGATCAGTCTATCCTTCTCTGTCACTATTCTGGAACTTACAGAATTATGATCATTGGCCCCAAAGTTCTCCCCTACTGACACCTCAGTAACCTGCCCTACCTTAGTTCCCAAGGGTAGATCAAATTTTGCCCCTTTTCTAAGATGTACATCCACTATTCTAGTGTTTTGTTATGAAGTAAATTATCACAAAAGCTATGCTAATGCCTCCTTAAAACTTAGTAGAGTCATAGAGATGTACAGCATGAAAACAGATCCTTCGGTCTAAATCGTCCGTGCTGATCGGATATTGTAAATTAATCTGGTCCCATTTGGCAGCCCTTAGCCTATATCCTTCTAAACCCTTCCTATTCATGTACCCATCCAGATGCCTTTTAAATGTTGTAATTGTTCAGCCTCCACCACTTTCTCTGGCAATTCTTTCCATACACGCACCACCCTCTGTGTGAAAAAGTTGCCCCTTAGGTCCCATTTAAGTTTTACCCCTGTCATCCTAAACCTATGCCCTCTAGTTTTGGACTCCCCCACCCCAGGCAAAACACTTTGTCTATTTACCCTATCTATGTTCCTCATGATTTTATAAAGCTGTATAAGGTCATTCCTCAGCCTCAGATTCTCCTGGGAAAACAGAACCGGCCAGTTCAGCCTCTCCCTGGAGCTCAAATCCTCCAACCCTGGCAACATCCTTTATAAGTCTTTTCTGAACCCTTTCAAGTTTTACAACATCTTTCCTGTATGTGGGAGACCAGAATTGCACACAATATTCCAAAAGTGACCTAATCAATGGTCTTGTACAGCTGCAACATGAACTGTCAACTCTCTTACTCAATACTCTGTCCAATAAAGGAAAGCATACCAAATGCTGCCTTCACTCCTATCTACCTGTGACTCCACTTTCAAGGAACTATGAACCTGTGCTCCCAAGGACTCTTTGTTCAGCAACACTCTCCAGGACCTTAACATTAAGTGTATAAGTCCTGCTCTGATTTGCCTTTGCAAAGTGCAGCACCTCACATTCATCTAAATTATACTCCATCTGCCACTCCTCAGCCCAATGGCCCATCTGATCAAGATCCCGTTGTACTCTGAGGTAACCTTCTTCGCTGTCCACTATACCTTCAATTCTGGTGTCATCAGCAACCTTACTACTATACCTCTTATGCTCACATCCAAATTATTTATATAAATGATGAAAAGTAGTGGACCCAGCACCGATCCTTGTAGCACACCGCTGGTTACAGGCCTCCAGTCTGAAAAACAACTCTCCTCCATCACCACCCTCTATCTTCTACCTTTGAACCAGTTCTGTATCCAAATGGCTAGTTCTCCCTGTATTCCATGAGATCTAACCTTGCTAACCAGTCTCCTATGGGGAACATAGAACAATACAGCGCGGAACAGGCCCTTCGGCCCACGATGTTGCGCCGACCTGTGAACTATTCTCAGCTCGTCTCCCTACACTATCCCAAAATCATCTATGTGCTTATCTAAGGATTATTTAAATCTCCCTAATGTGGCTGAGTTGACTACATTAGCAGGTAGGGTATTCCACGCCCTTACCACTCTTTGTAAAGAACTTGCCTCTGACATCAGTCTTAAATCTATCACCCCTCAATTTGTAATTATGGCCTCTCGTACAAGCTGACATCATCATCCTAGGAAAACTTCTTTCACTGTCTACCCTATCTAATCCTCTGATCATCTTGTATGTCTCTATCAAATCCCCTCTTCGCCGCCACCTTTCCAATGACAACAGACTCAAGTCTCTCAGCCTTCCCTCCTGACCAGGCAACATCCTGGTAAATCTCCTCTGCACCTTTTCCGATGCTTCCACATTCTTCCTGTAATGGGGTGACCGGAACTGTACACAATATTCTAAGTGTGGCTGCACCAGCGTCTTGTATTGTTGCAGCATGATATTGCAGTTCCGGAACTCAATCCCTCTACCAATGAAACCTAACACGCTGTATGCCTTCTTAACAGTACTATCCACCTGGGTGGCAACTTTCAGGGATCTATGCACATAGACTCCAAGATCCCTCTGCACATCCACACTACCAAGAATCTTTCCATTGACCCAGTACTCTGCCTTCCTGTTATTCTTCCCAAAGTGCATCACCTCACATTTAGCTGCATTGAACTCTATTTGTTACACCTCAGCCCAATTCTGCAGCTTATCCAAGTCCCCCTGCAACCTGTAACATTCTTCCAAACTGTCCACTACTCCACCGACTTTAGTGTTTTCTGCAAATTTACTGATCCATCCACCAATGCCTGCGTCTAAGTCATTTATAAAAATGACAAACAGCAGTGGTACCAAAACGGATCCTTGTGGCACACCACTAGTAACTGGACTCCAGACTGAATATTTTCCATCAACCACCACTCGCTGCCTTCTTTCAGAAAGCCAGTTTCTAATTCAAACTGCTAAATCACCCTCAATTCCATGCCTCTGCATTTTCTCCATCAGCCTTCCATGTGGAACTTATCAAAGGCTTTACTGAAGTCCATGTATACCACGTCAACTGCCCTACCCTCGTCTACGTGCTTGGTCATCTTCTCAAAAAGCTCAGAGGTTTGTGAGACACGACCTGCCCTTGACGAAATCATGTTGACTATCTGAAATCAAATTGTTGCTTGCTAGATGATAAATCTTATCCCTTTTAATCCTTTCCAAAACCTTTCCAACAACAGAAGTAAGATTCACTGGTCTATAATTACCTGGGCCATCTATGTTGCCCTTCTTGAACAAGGGCACAACATTTGCAATCCTCCACTCCTCTGGTACTAAACCTTTAGACAATGACGACTCAAATATCAAAGCCAAAGGCTCTGCTATCTCTTCCCGAGCTTCCCTGAGAATCCTCGGATAAATCCCGTCGGGCCCAGGGGACTTGTCTACTTTCACTCCTTCTAGAATTGATAACACCCATGTGTAACTAACCTCGATCCGTTTTAGTCTAATATCTCGTACCTCTTTCTTCTCCTCTACAATATTCTCCTTTTCCTGAGTGAACATCGATGAGAAATGTTCATTTAGCACCTCTCCGATCTCTACAGGGTCCACACTCAACTTCCCACTTCTGTCTTTGACTGGCTCTATTTCTACCCTAATCATCCTTTAATTCCTCACATACCTATAGAAAGCTTTAGGGTTCTCCCTTATTCTATTTGCTAAAGACTGCTCGTGTCCTCTCTTAGCTCCTTTTAACCCTCTCTTTAAATCCTTCCTAGCTGATCTGTAACTCTCTATCGCCTCATCTGTACTAGCTTGCCTCATCAACACACAAGCCTCCTTCATTCTTCTTAACAAGAGATGCAATTTCTGTAGTAAACCACGGTTCCCTTACCTTATCACTTCCTCCCTGCCTGACAGGGACATAACTATCAAGAACACACAATATCTGTTCCTTAAACCAGCTCCACATTTCAATTGTCTGCATCCCCTGCATTTTGCTACCCCATTCTATGCATCCTAGTTAGAATATAGAACAATACAGCACAGAACAGATCCTTCGGCCCACGATGTTGTGCCGAACATTTGTCCTAGCTTAAGCACCTATTTGCATTATAATTGCCCTTGCCCCTTCGATAACTCTTGATCTGTGGCATGTACCTATCCCTTTCCATCGCTCAACTAAAGGTAACTGAATTATGGTCACTCTCTCCAAAGTGCTCACCTACAACTAAATCAAACATCCTGTTGAACACCTTACTGAAGTCCATACAGACCACGTCCACCATTCTGCCCTCATCAGCCCTCTTCGTTACTACTTCAGAAGACTCAATCAGGTTGACTATCCCTAATCAGTCCTTGCCTTTCCAAATGCATGTAAAGCCTGTCCCTCAGAATTCCCTCCAACAACTAGCCCACCACCGATGTCAGCCTCACTGGTCTGTAGTTCCCTGGCTTTTCCTTAAATAATGGCATCACATTAGCCAATCTCCAGCCTTCTGGCACCTCACCTGTGACTATTGATGATACAGATATCTCAGTCAGGAGTCCAGCAACCACTTCCTGAGCCTCCCACAGAGTTCTAGGGTAGGTCCCAGGGATTAGCTCCCAGGGATTTATCCACTTCTTTCGTTTTGAGATATCCAGAACCACCACTTCTGTAATATGGACATTTTTCAAGATGTCGCCATCTAATTCCCCACATTCTATATCTACCATGTTCTTCTCCACAGTAAACACTGATACAAAATACTCATTTAGTGTCTTCCCCCATCTCCTGTCGTTCCACACAGGGTGCCTTGCTGATCTTTGAGGAGCCATATCTTCTCCCTAGTTACCCTTTTGTCCTTAATATATTTATAAAATCTATTTGGATTCTCGTGATTTGGAGAAGCCGGTGTTGGACTGGGGTACAAAGTTAAAAATCACAAAGCAGCAGGTTATAGTCCCAACAGGGAGAAAGAGAGGACTGCAGATGCTGGAGATCAGAGTCAAGATTAGAGTGGTGCTGGAAAAGAACAGCAGATCAGGCAGGATCCGATGAGCAGGAAAATCGACGTTTCAAGCAAAAGCCCTTCATCAGGAATGAGCCCTCATTTCCCTCGATTTTCCTACTCCTCTGATCCTGCCTGACCTGCTGTGCTTTTCCAGCATCGCTCTAATCTTGACTGTAGTCGCAACAGGTTTATTTTGAACTGCTTCCAAATAAAACTGTTGGACTATAACCTGGTGTTGTGTGATTTTTAAATTTGGATTCTCCTTAACACTATTTGCTAAAGTTATCTCATGTCCCCTTTTTACCCTCCTGATTTCCCTCTTAAATATACTTCTCCTCACTTTATACTGTTGTAAGGATTCACTCAATCTCTGCTGTCAATACCTGACACATGCTTCTTAACCAAAACCTCAATTTCTCGAGTCATCCTGCATTCCCTACACCTACCAGCCTTGCCTTTCACCCTAACAGGAATACACTGTCTCTGGACTCACATTATCTCATTTTTGAACACTTCCCATTTTCCAGCTGTTCCTTTGCCTGCGAACACCTGCCCCTAATCAACCTTTGAAAGTTCTTGCCTAATACCATCAAACGTGGCCTTCCTCCAATTTAGAACGTCAAGTTTTAGATCCAATTTATCCTTTTCCATCACTATTTTAAAACAAATAGAATTATTGTCACTGGTCCCAAAATGTTCTCCCACTGACATCTGTCACCTGCCCTGCCTGACTTCCCAAGAGTAGGTCAAGTTTTGCACCTTCTCTAGTAGGTGCATCCACATACTGAATCAGAAAATGTTCTTGTACATACTTTAACAAATACCCCTCCATCTAAACCCTTAACACTATTGCATTCCCTGTCTTTGTTTGGAAAGTTAAAATCCCCTACCATAACAACCCTATTATTAGAGACATAGAAATGTACAGCATGCAAACAGACCCTTCAGTCCAACTCGTCCATGCCAACCAGATAGTCCCATTTGCTAGCATTTGGCCTGTATCCCTCTAAATCCTTTCTATTCATATACCCATCGAGATACCTTTTAAATGTAACTGTATCTGCATCCACCACTTCCTCTGGCAGTTCGTTCCATACCATGCACCATGCTGTGTTTGAAAATGTTGCCCCTTAGGTCTGTTTTAAATCTTTCCCACTCACCTTAAACCTATGCCCTCTAGTTTTGGACTCCCCTACCCTGGGGAAAAGATCTTGACTATTCACCCTATCCATGCTATCAATGATTCAAATATCTCAGCTAGGTCCAGGGTGATGGTGAATACCAGCTCCTGATTCCGCTAACATCGAGGACCGTGTAGCTGCTACATCACCATCCCCCCAGACCTCCCGCTCACTGAGGCTGAACGATCAGTCTTCAGCGAAGGGCTCATTTTCATTCCATTTCACCCAGACATAAACAAATTCTGCACATGATGTCAAGCTCTTTTTCTGCTACCTCCACACCTATTTTTTTGAACAGGAATCCAACCCACTCTTTAACCCCTTTCCCACCTCCAGCAGAATCCATCCTCCAGGCCTCCTACCCTCCTTCAACTCCTTCATCTCCAACTGCTGCCTCTCCATCCCTTTCAATTACTCCTATCTCTTCCCATCAGAAAGTGTAGCCCTCCATTTCCTTCGCTCCAATCCCAACTTACTAAACCCACCAATAAAGTGGGGCGCGGTGGTAATATGGTGAACTGACCTCTATATCGCTGAGGCCAGATGCTAACTCTCTGACGCCACCTCCTACCGTCCACTCGATTATGTCTCTATTCTTACAGATAACTGAGATCTCCTTACAAATTTGTTGCTCAATTTCCTGCTGACTATCCCTTTCCTGTTACTCAGTTCCACCCAAGTAATTTCCCTGGGTGTATTCCCAAGCGCATCCTCCCTCAGTACAGCTGTAATGCTATCCCTTATCAAAATGCTACTCCCCCTCCTGTCTTGCCTTCCTTCCTATCATTGCTTTAGCATTTGTATCCTGGAACTGGCAGTCCTGTCCATCCCTGAGCCACATCTCTGTAATTGCTATGATATTCTAGTCCCATGTTCCTAACTATGCCCTGAGTTCATCTGTCTTCCCTGTTAGGTCTTTTGCATTGAAATAAATGCTGTTTAATTTTACAGTCTTACCTTTCCTACAAGTCTGTGCTTTGTTCCCTGACTGTTTGACTTGCTCCTTTTTCCCATCTGTACCAGTCTCCAATTGATCTCTTTCTTCACCATTTCCCTGGTCACACCCGCATCCATCTTACTAGTTTATATCCTCCCAAGCAGCTCTAGTACAACTCCCTGCCAGCATAATAGTCCCTTCCAATTTAGGTGCAATCTGCCCTCCTTGCACAGGTCACTTCTACTCCAGAAGAGATTCCAATGGTCCAAAAAATGTGAACCCTTCTCCTTTGCACCAGCTCCTCAGTCATGCATTCATTTGCTGTATCCTCCTATTCATACCCTCACTAGCTCGTAGCACCGGAAGTAGACTGGATATCATTACCCTTGAGGGCTTCCTTTTTAAATTCCTGCCTCATTCATTTTCAATATTCTCCCTTCAGAATCTCATCCTTTTCCCTTCCTGTATCAAAGGTTCCAATGTATACAATGACCTCCTGCTGGTCCATCCCCTCTTTGAGATCATTCTGCACCCTCTCTGAGATATCCTTGTTCTTGGCACCAGGGAGGCAACGCAGTCTGATTTTTCACTGCCAGCCGCAGAAAAGTCTGTCTGTGCCCCTGTCACAGTCGAATGCTTGGAACCTTGTACCCTTCGTTATGTTAGAGCCATTCTTGGTCCCAGAAACTTGGCTGTTCATGCTATATTCTCTTGAGAGTCCATTACCCCCTACGTTTTCCAAAACAGCATACCTATTTGAGATGGGGATAGCCACAGGACACTCCTGCACCACCTGATTCCCTCTCCTACCTTTTCTGGAGTTAACCCATCTACCTGACTGTGGCTTTTCTCTTTTCTTAAAGCCATCCATCACACACCCTAGCCTAGGGCGGCACGGTGGCACAGTGGTTAGCACTGCTGCCTCACAGCGCCAGAGACCCGGGTTCAATTCCCGACTCAGGCGACTGACTGTGTGGAGTTTGCACATTCTCCCCGTGTCTCCGTGGGTTTCCTCCGGGTGCTCCGGTTTCCTCCCACAGTCCAAAGATGTGCAGGTCAGGTGAATTGGCCATGCTAAATTGCCCATAGTGTTAGGTAAAGGGGTAAATGTAGGGTAATGGGTGGATTGCGCTTCGGCGGGTCGGTGTGGACTTGTTGGACCGAAGGGCCTGTTTCCACACTGTAAGTAATCTAATCTAATCTAGCTCCTGTAAATTCTTTATTGCCGCTAGCTGCCACTCCAACCGATCCATGATAGGATTCGCAACCAAAGACACTTCCTGCACATAATCATCAGTAACATGGAACTCTCCCTAAACTCCTACATCTGACAGGAAGAGCACATAACTCAACTAAAGGCCATCTTTGCTCCTTCACAATCTACAGACCTAGAAAATAGCACCGACTTAGTGTTCTAAAAAAAACACTGCTGCAGGCTAACTTCATATTACAGTTTATATTTTAAAATTTAATTGAGACAGATTTTATCCAGAAAGAACCCACTCTACTCGCTATTGTAAATTTACAACAAGGTTGCACTCAAAAACTATGTACTTACCTGATCCTGTGCTGTGAGCTCTCCCACATATGTTCCTCCAAGGTCAGCTGTGAATTTCGCGATTGTTAAGTTTTTCTAGACACACTCCAATGTCCAGAGATATTTGAACTCAAACAGCAAAGGCAGTAACTGTGCAGATTTACTGCTAAATCAGAGAGCAGTGTCAGTTTCTTACCCTGACCCTGTGGTCTTTGCCTTTGTCTGTCTTCCTTTTTTAGTGCTGCTGTTTTGATGCTTTTTTCCCCAAAGTTCGAAAACAATGCAATAACACACAAAACAGCCACAATTTTTTCCCATCCTCTATTTTGGAATACCCAGAATCCTCAAAATAGGCATATTTTGTGCAGTCGCTCATTAGTCTGTCTCGCCTTCCCTGCCTTGCCATTATTCTGGAGCTGACCATCCTTTCCTTTTAGTAATATTAGAATCCTTATAGAGTCTGATAAACTATGTAATATGTAGATGAACTTGTCAAGCAATCATTGGAAATAACTGAAGTGTAAGATTGCACATTTCAAAGCTGTTATAGTAATAATCTAAAATAAATCAAAATTACTTAACAGGCGACTAATACTCAGAGCTAAAATTAAGGAGATTTCATGTTAACTAAGACTTTACAGCTCCTTTTGTGGTACCTGGTTATTGCAGCAGATGCAGTCATTTGTGCAGTACATCGAACTTCTGGCAGATGCAAGAACAAGTCCATTACTTTTGGCTTACTTAAAACCTCACTCCTCTCAGCCCAAGTCTTTGAGATCGAACTTCCACCAGCAAAGTTCACCTCAGTGATTCTTTAAATTTCCAAAAGTACTGTCTGTTCTGTTCTATTCCTTTCCTTTTTAAGCTGAAAACTCTTATGATATCTTTTCAATTACAGCAGCTCATCCAGAAAGTAATTGTCTGTGTGTCCTGCTCTCTGTTTCACTCTCACATATAGAGCAGCTGGCCATTTGATGTGAGTTGCTGTGGAAAAGTGTGAAAATTTAATAGGTTTCCTCCTGGGGAAGTTATGGATGTAATGTATTTTGATTTTCAGAAGTCATTTGATAAGGTACCGTCGAGTCATGCAGCACGGAAACAGACACTTCGGTCCAACCAGTACATGCCAAACATAATCCCCGACTAAACTAGTTAAACCTGCCTGCTCCTTACCCATATCCCTCCAAACCTTTCCTATTCATGTACTTAACCAAATGTCTTTTAAAAGTTGCAATTGTAACCACATCCACCACTTCCTCAGGAAGTTCATTCCACGTGCAAATCACCCTCTGTGTAAAAAAAAAAGCTCCTCATGTCTTTTTAATATCTTTCTCCTGTCACCTTAAAAATGTGTCCCCTCATCTTGAAGTCCCCATCCCAGGAAAAAGACAATGGCCATTAACCCTACCTATACCTCTCATTATTTTATAAACTTCTATATGTTTGTCTCAACCTCCAGTGAAAAAAGTCGCAGCCTATCACACAGGCTATTTAATAAGACAGAAGCCCATGATGTTCAAGATAGTCAATCCTGTATCCATGCTGATGAAGTAACTAATAGAAGACTGAGAGTTGGATTAAGGAGAGCATTTTCAGATGGCAACATGTAATTATTGAAGTGCCACAGTGATCAATACTGGAGACAGTTATTTTAGATTCATAGAATCCCTACAGTGCAGAAAGAGGCCATTTAGTCCATCAAATCTGCACCAACCCTCCAAACAGCATCCCAACCAGACCAACATCCTCACCCCATCCCTGTAACCCTGCATGGGTCTTTTACCATGGCTAACCCACCCAACCTACATATCTTTGGACTATGGGAGGAAACCAGAGTACCTGGAGGAAATTCATGCCGACGCTGGGAGAATGTGCAAACTCCACACAGACAGTCAAGTAAAGCTGGAATTGAACATGGGTCCCTGGGGCTGTGAGGCTGCAGTGTTGACCACTGCGTCACTGTGAAGCCCATACTGTGCCACCACTCCATCCATGTATAATTTACAATATTAATGACTTGGATGAGGAAACTAAATGTTCTAGAGCCAAATTTTCAAATAACACAAACATAGATGGGAAGATAACATAGTCTGCAGAGGGATTAACAGACAAATCAACTAAGTGGGCAAAAATGGAATATAATGTTGGGAAATGTGAACCTTGCACTTTGGAATAGAAAAGCTGATTTTTTTAAAAATGGACATGTGCAGAAAACTACAGAACAAAATGTAGGAGTCTTTGTGCATGAATGACAACAGGTTAGCATCTAAGTTCACTGGGTAGTAAGGAAAGCAAATGGAAAGTTGATCTTTATTTCAAAGAGAATGGAGTACAAGTGTAGGGAGGATTTGCTAAAACTATGCAAGGTATTAGTCAGACTGTAGTTGGAAGACTGAAAACAGTTCTAGACCTCTTATTTAGAGGAAAGATATATTGGCATCGAAGGCAGTCCAGTGAAGGTTCACTAGGCTGACAGCTATGATGGGGCTCTCTTAGGAGAAGTTGTTGAGTAGGTTGGGACTTGTCTTTATTTTAGAAAGCTGTTTCACCATCACTTCTAGAATTCTGTTCCACAATTCTGTTGTGCTGTTTTTTTTTAATTTCATAGTTTTTTTTCTAATTCCTTAAATGGTGTGTATCTCTAATCCTTACCAAACATTCCCTTATTCTCTTCCAATAAATCATATACTAAGAAAAATCATCTTTCTGCATAATTTAGTCCTCATAAATTCAGAAATGAGTTTGTCTTCCTCTGGATTCACTCTATTGTTCTGTAAATTCCTTTGTGATATAAAGAGTAAACATGAATACAGTAAGACAACGTACAACTTAGAAGTCACATTGGACTCCATGTTAACTCTATTTCCCACCACAAATGCTGCTAGATCTGTTGAGTTTTTCCAGCATTTTCATTTTTGCTTTGGATTTCCAGCATCTACCATGTTATTTTGTTACAGTTTCAGCATCACAGCCTTAGATTTATTTGATATGCTTTTAACTAAATGTTCCAAGTTTTCATATATGCTTTCGTTGACTCCTATGAACACTTGAATCAATGATTTTCATGATTTGACCATTAAAATCTGGAAATCCTTTTCCTTCTGTCTTATTTCATGCATGTTTTTGAGGTTCTTATGAATTTGCAGTTTCTTGCAGATCTGTGCTACCTCTATGCCTATTGTCAAGCCCATTCATTTCCTCTTGAATCATTGGTACTATACATATTTTAATCTAATTCAAAATGTAGGACTACTAGCCTATATTCTGTCCTCTAAGTCATGTAAATTATGAACAGTAGCTTTTCCAGCACTAACCTCTCGAATTCTAATGTGACATGACCCCGCTTGGTCTTTATCTTTGAGTAGCACATTGACTCAGCCTTATTGTAAATCAGTTTGTTAGATTGAAATGATTAGAACTTAACTGCCATAGCAAAACTTAATACAAATCATTTAACTGCTGTAGAAAGGAGACTAAATGTGCAGATGAGATGAAAAGAGTACAGAAAAATAGGCTAAGAGACTGAGATGTGATCGATCAAGTGGAAGAAGCCTCATGTGGAATATAACCGCCCATACAGAGTAATTAAGCCAAGTGTCTTTTTGCTGTCTAATCTATGTAATTCTAGAACAAAGGAAGTTGTTAGGGAATATTGTGCAAAATGTTAAGCTGTTCAAGAGATGATGACGTTTTCATAGTAAAATCTGGCACCTTTTCTACATGGCTGAAACATGAAACATTTGAAATATGGTCAGAATGAACTTGTTTGGTTGATAGTTGAACATTTTGTTGATACAGACTTCTGAATAGCAGTGCTTTATGTGCCTTAGTGTGTACAACTTGAGTTTGGGTACTGTAGTCAGTAGTTTGTACAAAGCTTGTACAGCACTCATGGTTCCAACTCCAGTGGCAATCTGTAATGAATCATTTCAATCATTGCTTTTCTCCTTTGGGTTTCTGCTGAAAATCATTTGTATGTTGACAGATGCAAAATCTGCCATTAATCAATGCAACTCTGCACCATTTGAAAATATAATTTATAAAAAAAAAACTTTGTTTCATAAGACTTTGATATGTTTGGATGTATCACTGTAAATGGATCTATTGCAAAAAAAATTCAATCACTGTGTCAGTTCAGCATCTCCAAATAACCGGATTTTAAATTACCAAAAACAATTCTCCTAACCGTATCGTAAATACATTGAGGAATACTAGATGGTTTCTTGATGAGCTTTTTAAAAAAAAAACACACACCTTTTAGTGCCTGCATGTCTTCTAACAAGTGCCGTTAATTGAAATTGTCAGTGATTATTAATTCAGTTGGGGGCCATGACCAGTTTTGTGAACAAGGCCAGTTCCAGTTTGAAATCTTTTTAAACCAGCATAGAAGTTTCCAGAAACTAGATTTGTAATTGGTCTTAATTATGCCCCCAATGAAGAGCAAACTATTGGAAACTACCTATTCTGAGAATGTCTGGATTAGAATACATGTTAAGTTTACATCACTGAGGAAGGTCACTGGCAGCAGTAACTGAAAACATAAATATATAACATATTTTACCCTTTACCACTAAGTTCATTACTTTGGCCCTCCAACACCAACATTCGGAGCCTACTGAGCCTTGCTTAGCACTTGTCACTTGAATTGGAATAAGCTGTATACAATTTGTAGGTCGCCAATCTCTGCATTTGCCAATAGAAGGAGTGAATATCATGTGTTGTATCTGGAGTATAACATCACATCATTGATCCAATAGTCTTGCATCCTTATTTGAATGACTTTGGAAGTTAAGCAAGGGGTACAAAATACGAGACAGTGGTGAGGTCGTTTGATTAAGTGATTGAAGAAGTAGTTTTGAGAAATATTGAGAGAAAGAACTTGACATCGACAAAAATATTCAAAGCACCAAAATCACTGAAGTGTTCTCTGCTATAACGATTGATTATATTGCCATGCATTTCATTCAGAATATTACTCAAAATTTGTTTCCCTTTATTGAGTTGATTAAAAATCTACCAAAGTACTGAAGGAAACATATTGAAGGAAATTGTAATTATTTTTGTTTTGAAGTGTCAAATAACGTTATCTCGACATTTTCCTTTCGAAATGATAGCATGTGACACAAATTCCTTGATATCTTCCTGTATTTTAATTATGTATCTCTATGTGAAGGACTGCCTCAACCTCTGTAGAGAAAGTAAGAGAAAGGAGCTATCAAAGAGCTTTACTTTTGAGTGATCATAGAAAAGAAAAAGAAGGTGGTAAGTTATATTATCTCTTTTTAGTTTGGACTGTGTTTATAATATGTATACACACGTGTTCTCATGTCAAATAGTATCTTCCAAAGGATGTGATTTTACCCTTCACTTAACACAGTGTTAGAATAAACATGTGGTCAATCAAATTGTTACACAATTTCCCACTGCTAATTTGACAGAATGATTACAAATTTGAAATAGGTTAGTAGTATTATCAGTCAGCTGAGAACAGTCAAACTTTAAGACTAATAATTGAACTGACTGAATGTCACATTTTGGTTCTTCAGTGGCACTTGCTTTTGGTTGTTCAGATTTTAAATGCTTCCTGTGTAGTGTTATGGAATAGGAAAGGGCCTTTCTCTATAACCATAGAGTGCACAATTCCTTACTTCAGTTGTGTGGCATTGAATGTTCCACAAAATGTAAGAGTAAGTTGAATGAGAATGGGGTGTTGTGCTGCACAAAGAGTTCAGAAGCAGAGGTTTGAAGATGTAATATCTTCCTTCCTGTAACTGGCAACTTTCTGAAGCATGTGGCTGAGCTCGGCAGAAACAAATTAAAAAAGTTGAAGGCCATGACCTTCACTGGAAGATGAATATCTCACCAATGTTTAAAAATTGCCATGGAGCGCTCAATGCTACCTTGAAGCTTCAAGGTCTGTAAAGTGTGTTGTTTTATTGCATGTTTTAGGTACTTCTGAGCAACTTTACAGAATCTTTTTTAAAAGCATTTACAACATGTCATTTGCATTAACTTATCAGATAGATCTGGATTTTTGTATCGTTTACGCATTTTACATGCTTCCGGTTATTGATGCAATCCAAAATAAGCCATGAATATATGGTCCATCGACATTAGTATCCATTGTGTTACTGTATTCCTGATACAATGTTTGTTTAGAATGACAGGGCACTATGGTAAGTAAAAGTCAGTGACAGATTTTGTACTTATTTGAAAGGCATTATTTTCTGAAAATTATTTATTAAAATAAAGCCTGTCATTTCTAATACTTTGTTATTGGGACTTCCATCTGTAGGAATGATTTCACCCACCCATAGCCCAACATCACCTCATTGGCCACAGTGTCATCTCCAAACTCCATCTTCATCCCACTGTTCAAAACCCATTCCACGTCTTCAACTGAAGATCCCAGCTAACTCTCCTAGTGAACCTAACCTAGGTCAGTAGAGAAGACATCCCATAATCATTCCACCTTTTTTGTGATCTGTAACTATTGTGAAATCATATTATCTAATGTCATTACTGGAATGGAGTCCCTTATTGTTCCTCCATATTATTTGCACTAATCATTTGACTGTTGAAATGAACACAAGTTGAGAAGTAAACTGGTTCCTACATGAAATGTAAATTCTTTTTAAAATTATACGCCTTTGTACCTCTAAGTATTGTATTGTCAAAATGTACATAATCTGCAATAAAATGTGCACCTTGTGCTTGTAATTTTTTTCTTGTATTCTGAAATTTATATTACTACGTTTGCTTCAGAACAGCTTTTAGGTGTGTGGATTTTGTAGGACAAATATTTAATAGTTTATACAATTCTGCTGGTATAAATTTAAAGGAATACTCCACTGTAAGGATGCATAGTGGTCTTGTAAAGTCAAAGAAAAGATATGGAATGAAAGAGTTATTTGCCCTTCAAGTCTGCTCATTCCACCAAGCAATGTACAAGTTAAACATCATGCATCTTCCCCAGTTTATGTCTTACCTCCTGAGGAGGTGTCTGAACACAAGAAGAGAACTGTGAAACCTGTGCCCATCTTCTAAAGGTAAATGATCAAAACATTTGGATATCTCTCTTAACTTTGCAGTCTCCATAGATCATCTTGTGGCTTTATCATGAATCCTAGTAGAAAATATTTATTAATATTCCTGAGGAATATTGAAAATGAGTGACTAAGCCCTGAGGCATCTCACATCAAATTATCGAGCCCATCCAGGACTGAGAAATTTTGCAAAAGTCATGCTGATCTATGGGAAGAGTTCTGGCTCAACCTGAAATTGTTAAACATACTTCTTTAAGGAATATTCTGATATAGTACATTTTGATTGTAGAGTATTCCTTTAAAAACACTGGCCAAAACATTAATTAGTTATGACTGTCAAAATGTCCACAGTTTTACATAATCAGAAGGATATATTGTAGTACACAGGAATTCTGTTTACTCTGATTGTTCTGCCAGAATCTCATAATTACATAGAAGTTATTAAAAATAAGTTGTGCTAAAAGCCCCAACTTTATGGATCTGTGTTTAGTCAATGTATTTTTTCAAAAGAATAAGAAAAAGTTGGAGAAGTGCTAATTTGGCCATAGATTTGTACATATTAATGTCAGTAAAACTTGGGGAAAGATAATATGTATTTTAGTCATAAATACTTGCTAAGTTATTGCATATTGGAGAGAACACATTTTATTTATATTACATAGCATTATATAATGTTTTAGTGTTTACTGTATATTTATTCTAGTAATTGCAAGATTTTGAAGAGGAAATGGCTGATTTTAAATTTTCAAAATTAAGTGTACAATTTTAACGCTGTCTGTATGTTCTAATGATACATTAATTAATTATCTTTCTACTTCTGTAGAAATTTCAGATACAGAAAACACAGAACAAGTTCCTGAAAAGGATTGTCCATCTCCAGTGAGTTCACAAAAGCATAATGTAAGCCCATCAAAATTAAATAAGGTAATCTGCCATTGCTTTAAAGCATATTGCGTTATGAGTACTGACGTTTTGTATTGAATGTTTTTTCTACAAGTTATTGTGTTATGGCTCGGTATTAATGGTTATTGACAAACATGAAACATTATTTTTTCTGCATTCAACTTAAATGATTTGTTAAAGCTCAAACTTTTTTCTTTTAAATTAACAGCCAGCACAAATGCCTTCTCCACCATCATCCCAATCCCAGGTAAAGTTGCAGGTGAAATCTCAAAACCTGCTACAGTCTCATCCTCCCCAATTAGAAAATACAAGTAATACAACAGAGACTTCTAATCAAAGTCAAGTTAAGTCTGAGACGCAGCAGAAGCTGCATTTTCATTTTGATTCCCAGCCAATTTCAAAAACTAATGTTAATGGCCAGTCTGGAAATCCACATTATTTAAAATATCCATGTCCATCACAGTCTCAGAGTTTAATAAAACCATCAAGTTGTCAACCAACTCAGCATCCATTGAATACTCCGTGTCCTGTGCTCCCACAACATGCTGAGCATCCTCTTAAATCATCAGCTCCTCACATGCCTGGACAGGCCAGCTATCTTCCATCAAGTTCTCAACCACAGCCTCAAATGCACTTACATTCGCCAAAGTCTCAGTCACAGCAACTGGGATCACCATATAGGACAATTCATTCACAATCGCCTCAAGTAGGAACAGTGCAGGCAGCATCACACAGGGGATCTTTTTTAACCCCTGTCACTGTGGGACAAGTGTACTATCAGACAGCACAGCCTGGGAGTTTAGCACAACAGCAGCAGACAAGTGCAGCATTTTATCCTTCGTCGGCAGCACCGTCAAGTCATCAATCTAGTTTGAGTCAGTTCAACCAGCAACATTCAAGCAGTAGTGTGCCCCCGCCACCACCGCCGCCACCACCTCCACCACCACCACCTGCCTACTATCAAAACCAGCAACCTTCTGGAAACTTTCAAAGTTTCAATCAGCCACGAACAAATGTTTCCCAACAGGGAACATTCTCTCCTGCAGCAAGTCCAACACAGAACTTGCCTGGAACGTGTTTGCTTCAACCTTCTCCTGGATCCATTTTACACCAAGGTCCCCCAAAGTCTCCAAGTTCTGCTTTATTGCATGCTTCAGGGTCACTACCAGCTGCAACTGCCTCTGCTCATCATGCACCTTCTACAGGGCAGTATCTGACACCTCCGAGTTCTGGCCTACATCATTCTTCCTCAGCATCTGCAACGCAACCACCGCCGCCACCTCCAGTCTCTCAGTCATCCGGATCAGGACCACACCTTGTGGCTCTTCCAGGCCCACATCACCCTCCAACTCAAGGACAGGGCCCACATCAGTCATCGTTGTCACATGTAACTAGTCCAGTTCATCCAATACCGCCAACCCAGGGGACACTACTACATGGTCAGACTTCAGGACATCATCCTCCACCACCACCACCACCTCCACCACCACCACCTGGGCCAGCACCTGTTCATCCTCCTCCACCTTCTGCAGCAGGACTTCAGTCTCTTTCAGCCTCTGGAACTGCAGCATCACATCACAATACACTTAATTCAGCACATCCTCCTCCACCGCCACCACCTCCACCACCGCCACCACCACCTCCACCAGCTCCAGTTCTTGGGTCAGGACATCATGTTGCTCCAGGACAAGGGTCGCATCATCCAGCTCCTCAAGGATCACACCATCTTCCTTCAGGGGCCCATCAGTCTTTGAGTCACCACCCCTCTCATCATGCTGCTCTGGGATCTCAGCTTCCACCTGCAGGATCAGGATCTCATCATTCACTGCCAAGACAAGGCTCTCACCATCAGACTCAAGGAGCAAATAGTATTGCATCACTCGCAAGCCCAGGATTCCATCCACCATCCCCCAAAGTGGTACCTCTTCCACATACAGGTCAGGGACTTAAACAAATGCCGGCATTACCCCCACAAATTTCTGTTTCCAGACCACAGTTGCCACCATCTTTCCAGCAAAACAATTTTCACAGCTCAGGATGGCATTAAAATGGGGCTGTGCTGACCCATTTTGAACATTATTCTGTAAAATAAGATGTAAATATTTTATGTAATGTATCTTTTAAAGATACTACTTAAGACTTGTAAGTCAGACATTGTAATAAACTTGTCACCAGTGCTCATCTTTATTTGTCTTTCACACAACTGTTTTTGATTCTTAAAAGAGACGTTTTACTCCTGTTGGAGCTGTATATATCTGTTTGTGAAGCCAGTGGGAAGAAAAACATTTTTCAAATTTTATTTTGTAAGTAGACATTCCAGCCATCCTAACTGACGTTGTAGTGCACAGGTTGGCTCAAAATTGTAATTTAGTAATTTTATTGTTGCATTTAAAAATGCATTTATTGAATGTTTTGTATAAATTTTTTTATTCAAATATGTTAAACATAACTGCACTTCTAAGGAGTGTTGGCACTCATGCAATTTACTTTCACTTTTTCTGTTCAATTCCCTTTCTGTAGCATCATTTTATTTTCCTTTGTATACTATTACACAATAGCAGAACAATGCAATATAGGTTTTGATGCAGTTGCGGTGTGAAACATGGTTCTTTTACATGATTTGGTTATTTGTAGAAAAGTAATTTAATGTATAGATTATTTCTAATTTCTTCTGGCAGATGTTATGTAAATAATTGTGCATTTACTTTTTTTTTCCTTGCTTGTAAAACCTGCCAATGCTTCTCTCCCATTTTTGAATACTGTTGTACATTCAAGTCCCTTTGCAAATATGTGTACGTTCTCTGTGAGCTTAGTATAAGAATTTTAATTTTTTAAGATACTGTCACACTGCAGCACTGGTTGGGCATTTTAATCTATGTTAATAAATCACAGTAAATTGCATTTTTTTACAAATTATAAATAGAGACTCTTAGGATTTTGTCATGTAATATATATATATTTGTTATTTTTCAAAAAGTGTGCTTAAACGATGTACAGTGATTATTTTGCAGGTGGACAAGGAACAAAAAGTGATTAGCTTACAAGTATAGATGAACCCAGCAACCTTAGAATGCTGCTCTAAGGTGCATGGTTAAAATTATTTTGTTTTTTCTGCAACATGCAGTTCATATTTACTGGTTTGTTATATTAGCTTGCAGTTGTATTCGGTGACTCATTCATTTTTGTTTGTTCCCTTGATTAGATTAGATTAGATTAGATTAGATTCCCTACAGTGTGGAAACAGGCCTTTCGGCCCAACAAGTCCACACCGACCCTCTGAAGATTAACTCTCCCCCTTCTGACTAATGCACCTAAACACTATGGACAATTTAGCATGGCCAATTCACCTGAGCTGCTCATCTTTGGAATGTGGAAGGAAACCGGAGCACCCAGAGGAAATCCACGCAAACACTGGGAGAATCTCGTCATTTATTGAACAAAATACCCTAAAGTAATAGCTTTCATGAGAAGTGGTAGAACATTGAATCAATGTCAAAATTCTATTAGACCAAATATCGCCATAGTTTTTTTTTGCAGCTCCTTAATGGTAAATTACATTGATAAAGTTTATGTTGCCACCGATTTTCATTCTTTTTGGGTTTTTTTCTCTTTCTCACTATTTACTTTGTCTCAGTTGCTTCCCTTTTTCATTTCTCTTGATTTTCCTCACTTTTTTTGTAAAGTTTCAATTAGTAATTATTTTCTCAAACTCCTTAAACGTTCTGCGAATCTACCTATACCAAATCAACTGCAGCAGTTGAAGAAGGCAGCTCACCACCTCAAGGGCAAGTAAGGGTGAGCAATAAATGCTGCTCCAGAAATCAGCACTCACTTTGCATGCATGAACTTATAAAAAAACACTTATGAATTCTATCTGTATTTCTAGTGGCTTTTTGTGAATTCTTTCAACCTGCTACCGTCAGTCTTTAGATTATTTACCCAATTCTAAAGCTTGGGTCTTGCTAAACACCTCTACCTACCTCAGGCTGAAAGTGATTGCTTAAGAAAGAACTTCTATCTCTATACTGTCTTTCTTACGAAGACTGCCCAGTTCCACCACTGATTAGTATCTTCATTCTTACCATCTTTTAGTCATACCTAAAATTCACAAATTGTCCCAGCTGATGTTCACTACCTATATCACATTCTGTGCCAAGTCCTTCTCGCGTTGTGTTTTTAAGAAATGGGATACATGTTTAAAGTAAAATACATATATGAACTTGGCTTTTCATATACATGCAGCTGTCATCTGTTGAATTAACCACTGCTCCCAGTTATCACACCTTAATTCTATGATTCATACTCAGTGCAACAGAGGCTTCACAGAGTCTTCTGTCACATCGACTAGGAAGGGTCATATTAAAATCTCCACAAATGTGGAGATGTTTTCATACTGACTTAGTAAGTTTTTCATGTGTATACAATACATACACTTATGTACCAAGTGTTAGTATGCTGCTGCTTTTGCAGTTTTGTTCTTGTAGCAGTTGAGATCACATTATTTCCAAGAGTTCTTTGTTTATATATAATAATTCATGAGACATGGATATCACTGGCATGGCCTAATTTCCTTTAAGTTAAAATGGGGTCACATTGCAAAATGGTTTGTGAAGTACTGCAGGGTCCTTTGCATAATCTGTTGCTAGTACCAACGTCGCCTTTTATCGCATGCACTAATAGCTGTGAAATCTGAGGTCTCTTAGGTATATGTAACTGCATTAGGCCATTGTTCTGATGGTAGTGGAAGATAACCAAAGAAAAAAAGTTATAATTTTACCTCTATGGAGCATTTGCATTTCACTACAGATAATAAGTAATCCTGCATTATAATAATTGTTTCTTGCCATACAGAAACAAGACCTCCAAGACTACAGTCACTCAAGTGTGAGTGCATGTGTATTGTGATGTTTTACTCTGCACACTGGGTGTATTTTTATGTTTTAAGAAAGCAAACTTACTTTTAATTCATTCTCAGAATCTTTGCAGCTCAATCTAAACCAGTATATGTTTTACCCATCCCTTGAAAGTTGTGGTAAGCTGCCAGCATAAACCACAATAGTCCAAGCAGTATGCCATTGTTAAGAAAGGAGCTCCAGGATTTTGGCCTAAACCGATAGTTCCAAGTGGAATTACAGCCAATCCCCAGCTTGCAAATGTATTCTGCTCTTGAGTCTTCACAAGTCAATTTATATGCAGGTCTGAGCACAATGCAGGACAAGATAAAATAGTGGTTTGCATGTCAGCTCTTTAAAATTACACCCCTGTATGGGATCACATTCATAAGAAGAGCATTCATAAATCAGAGACCCCTTGTATAGTAGGATCATATTTGAAATTGGATGTTAAATACTTTTCATTTAATTTTTGATTCCTTTTTAAGGAAAAGGTCCAGAACTGAAAATATCTTTAAGAACTGCTTGAATTTGAAATCATTCACAGTTGGATGTAACTTGGATTTCATTACAAGTTTGAGATATACCACAAAAATGGTTTGTAGATTTAAAAACCTGTTAGAGGAATGCTATAATATGAAAATGTGCATCTTCTTTATTTGGACTTCATTGATTATTATAGAACATGGTTGCTCCTAGGTCACTGAAGAGTCCCTGCAGCAATCCTAACTGCTTCATCAATTACCTTTCCTTCCTCGTAAAGTCAGCAGTGGAATATTCGTTCATGATGGCACTGGACAGCAGTGTTTGTAATTGCTCAGACCTATCAGCATTTAGGTTTAAGCTACTAAATGGCAAGTAATTCTCATAAGTGTCAGATAATGGCCATCTCCAACAGTAATGTCTAAACTTCTTATTGCATTCATTGGCATTATGATCACTGAATCACCCATTGTCAACAGCCTGAGCTTTGGAATTGACCATGGCCATTTTATTAAATCAGTGATCATAAGTGCTTTCTATTAATAGACCACAGGCTGGGAGTGCTGTGGTGAGTAACTCACCTGATTCCCCAAAGCTTGTCCAGCATCTACAAACCAGCAGGGTAATGAAATACTCTACACTTACTGATGAATGCAGCTCCAAAAACTCCAGACATCTAGGATAAAATAGCCTGGTTTTTTTTTTTGGCACCCATCTATCACCAACAGTGATGCAATGTCTACTACACACAAGATGTATTGCAGCAACTTGCCAACAGCTCATTCAGAACACTACTGAGAACCAAGGCATTAGACAAACCCATGCAGGGTCCCCTTCAAGCCCTACAATCTCCTATTAACCATCTGGTGTTCTTCACTTGCTGGCTCAAGATCTTGGAATTCCTTCTGATATACCAAATGGACTATAGAATTTCAGGAAGGTGCTTATCACCTTGAGAAATTAGAAATGGATTATCATTTTAAAAAGCATTTAGCTCCTATTGTCTTAATTTTTTGCTCAATGAAATATGGTAGGCAGTCATGAGATATATCTTGAACTTTTATTTTTAATACTCACCAGGCAAGAAAAATACTATCTCACTAGGAGTAATAATACAAGCAATTTGGTGTGCTTTTTTTGTAATGTTGTTGAAGGAGAAATATTGGAAACAGAAGTGGGCTGTTCACCCTTTAACCCCACATGTCATTAAAGCACAGCTCAAGTCCATTTAACTATTCATTCCGATCTTTACGTCATAAGAATTTGTTACAGCTTTAACTTGTTAGTTTTTTTTGGGGTAATTATCATTTCCTGTTCTTTCTGACTACACCTATGATTTGAGATTTTAATGTTATTCTGTAGTTGCCAACCAGAATAATTAATGTTATCTGCGCACTGAATTTATTCCTTTAAAACGTGGGTTTAGCTATGATCGCAGAGGGAATACAAAACAAATGTGTGCAACTAGCTTTCATAATTTAACCCTTTAAGACTTACCAGCAAATCTGCTCCATAGCAAATGTACCTTTACGGAGGTGCAGTGCACAAAACAGAATCCACAGAACCGATCAAATCTGACTGAAGGATTATTTTCCTGTAATTTGTAGTTGCGTTCCCGTGGGATGTCGTGTTATAGAAAATCACACAATAGAAGTAATGAACCCTATGGGAAAAACAGGGTTAGAGAGTTCATTTTAGCAAACCTGTCCATTTCTGGTCGTTACAGAAATGCCAAGTTGTTAGTAGCAAAATTTCCCAATGTGTTGTATTTCCAGCTCTTGTGGAGTAGAGTTCATCCAGAACCTGGCGCTCTGTCATTACATTTTGTGAAACTTATGGAAGTTTTTGCGAGAGTTAAACCTCTGAAGGGGTGGCTAAAGGCTGGGATGCTCTGAATGGCTGGAGCTCCTGATTGGTGTCGGGTTTCAGAGAAAATTAGGGGCTGAGACTTTCAGCCTCCTCCCCTCTCTGTCTCTTCCCCCCCCCCCCCTCTTAAAAAGAGACTGGGTGAATTTGGATCATGCATAACTTGGGAGTGGATGGGAAGAAACGAGGGTCGCCAGTGGTTCATCTTTATTTTCACACCTCCCTCTTCCACAACATACACCATCTTTTATAATAGTCACTGTATTGAGGCTTTAGAGAGCCAGCACCTGAGCCTCTGCTTAAACAAAGGCCCTTTTTACTCCCCAGCACTCGGTGAACATTACTGTGTATTTGCACCCTCTTTCACTCTTCATATCTCTCTCTTCCGGCTCCTCAGCCCTCCCCAACTCCATGCATGGTCCCCGTAAGCATTCCAGCAAAATATTCCAATGTTTGCTTCCCTTACCTTAGTTGTAGACAGAAGCAAAAATATACGCTCGCACGCGCACACGACAAACCTGTTGCAATAAATGCGCCAATAGCTAGTACTAGAGGGGATGGAATCGTATTACAGCCAAATAGTGTTTACAAAACGTGCGTTATAGAAGAACTACTTGTGTTCTAACACTTTTGAGGTAGAGGGAATTTCATTAAGATTATTTTTCATTTTGTGTACTATGTTTTAGTGGCTTGTTTACCTGCATGCTCAACTGCATAAAAGAGGCGATACACATTGAAGTACGAGGGATTGGGTTTATGGAAGAGCAAGTGGGTGACCTCATTGCCAAGACATTGAACTTCATTTGTCACACTCACTTTTCCCAAATCATTTTGTATTTGTCTTTCTACAGATTAAAGATTGACTTTCTCCAGAAAAGAAAAATAAAGAGATCTTATATGATAGTCACTGATAAATCCAAATAGGAATTTGAGAATTTTTTAACCAATAGATTGCTAATCATTTCAAATATCATTAGTGCATTGGTTTGAATATATGCAGCCTCAGTATTGTAAACACATATATAAATTGTGAAAAACCACTGGGTATGAAAGTTGTTTATGGCTTATCTTATGCCAATAAGCAGTTCTACATCAACAGTGCAATGGGATGTCTCAGGATGCCTAAAATTAGTCCTTAGACCTCACTCTTAGCACAAGCTGTCAGTATCATGTGCCTCAAAGAACAGATGTTGGAGCAGGAACAAGAGACAACTAGAAGGACTGGGGTTTTGCAAAAACATTTCAGCTCTTCCTGGAAAATTTATTATATTTTGAACTTACCTACTGGTGACTGAGAATCCTGATCTGAAAATCATTTGGTAGTGCAAAGACAGTAGTTTCCTAGAATTTGATTTAATTAGAGAATAAAGCTGGAGTAAAATCTAGTCTCTATAATAACAAGATTACCAGGTTGTTATTAAAAACCCAGTTGGTTCACTTATGGCCTTCAGGAGGGAAATTTGTTCTCTCACGTGCACTCTAAACCTTCAGTGAACAATTACAATATTTAAAAGGCACCTGGATGGGTATATGAATAGGAAGGGTTTAGATGCTATGGGCTACCTGCTGGCAAGTTGTACTGAAGAGTCTGTTTCTGTGCTGTACATCTCTATGACTCTTAAGTGGTTGACTCCAAATTAGCTTCAAAACCAACACCATTATATGAATTATCATAAATATATAGGGATATGTGTCTAAATTGGGAGAGTTATCTCATAGGAGCAAGTGAACTACAGCTGATGGTCATAGTTCCCATTATCATCCCTGCAAATATCCCATCTATCCTCTCCAAAAGCAATGATATAGTGAGAGGATTGGCCCTGGGTGTCCTCAACACTGTCTCCAACCCCAGTGAAGATTCATAGCATCAGATCAAACAAGCAAGGAAATCTGTAGTAACCCTTTCTCTTAAATATTTTGAATCAAATGTGTTCAATTGAAAAAAAAGGCAAATCAAATGGCTGCTTTATGATGCCAACTGAATGGATTTAGTTCCAGTATCAGTGAGGTTACCCATGAAGATACTCCATCTCAACCTCTGCCTTTGCCTGAGGTGTGATGATTAGGGGGTTAGATAGGGTTGACAGCGTGAACCTTTTCCCGCGTATGGAGTCGGGTATTACAAGGGGGCATAGCTTTAAATTAAGGGGGGGTAGATATAGGACTGAAGTTAGAGGTAGGTTCTTCACTCAGCGAGTTGTGAGTTCATGGAATGCCCTGCCAGTAGCAGTGGTGGATTCTCCCTCTTTATGGGCATTTAAGCGGGCATTGGATAGGTATATGGAGGATAGTGGGTTAGTATAGGTTAGGTGGGCTTGGATCGGCGCAACATCGAGGGCCAAAGGGCCTGTACTGAGCTGTATTCTTCTATGTTCTGTGCTCCAGTCGGCTCTCACTAATTAGAGAAGGGCCCCATGTAGGGCTACGTGATAAGACTACAGCAATTTTATTTGTTTGTTTAAACTAGGCATGACCATTTCAAACAAGAGCAAACCTAACCATCTCTGTTGGCATTCAACAGCATCATGTTTGCTAGCTTCCCCATCATTGACTTCTTAAGGTGAACATTGACGAGAAATTTAACTGAACCAGCATGGAAGTATTGCATTTTTCAGTAGCACGTCAGAGGCTGGGATTTCTACTATGAAGCTGAAATCCTGACTCCACAAAGCTTATCCACAGAATGGAAGGTACAATTCAGGATTGTGATAGAATACGCACTTGCCTGAATGAGTACAGGTCTGATAACAATCAAAAGGCCCAGAAAATTCAAGACAAAAAAGCTCCTTTGATTGATTGGCACGCATCAAACATTCACTCCAGCAGCAGTATGTATGTGTCATTTGCAAGATGCCCTGGAGCAACTCAGGTTCTTCTGACGGCACCTTTCAAAATTGTGACCTCTATCACTAGAAGACCAAAGGCAGATGACGTGTACACCACTGACTTCAAGTTGCCCTGAAGTCTTGCATCTTGACTTGGAACGATATTGCCATTTTGTCACTTTCACTTTGCCAGAGACTTGGAAATCTCTTTACCTAACCGCACTGAGCACACCTAAACCACATAGATTGCAACGGTTGAGAAAGGTTGCTAATCACAATTGCTGATACCTAAATGCCTTTTAACAGAAAAATACTGGCTTTGCCAGCAGGTGCTCATCCCTCCAATTGGTTTAGGTAATTACCTAGGATGGCTAAAAATGACATGAAAGTGTGGCCTATACAATTGTAGATTCAGAACAAATAATCTGTTGTTAAGTTTAGCACGGCACCTAATTTACACCTGAACACACACCAATTTCTCCCAAAAATCCTGATTCTGAAATGATTTGTCAAACAATGACAGCAGAGGGCGCTCTTCTACATTTTTAAAATATATATAATAAATGTTTTCTGGTGTAATACAAGTAATTCATGACTAAACAATCAAATCAAATTTATCGTTTTTTACATTGTTCTGAAAGACCATCACAAGACTGACTTTTGAGTGTGAGATCTTCTGCACAAGGCAAGCGCAATATAGAACTATAAAGTGGAAAATCTTCACAACAGAATTCTATTAGGAAACACAAAGGTTGAAAAGTTACAGGTGATTTTCATTTCTGCAAGGTTGCAAGTGGGGCGGGGGGGGGGGGTGTAAAATATGGTAATATATAGATCATTAACATGCAAATGATACATACTGCATGAGGTGTTTATCTAGTTCCAGATTTGGTCCTGACAACTGATCAGGAAATCTGGAGAGGATTCCAGGGAGCAATTATTATTTGTCAAAACAAGTGGATTTTAGAGGATCAGTAAAATAGATTAAAAGGCTTGAAAAGGCTACAAAAACAAACAGAGGATAGCAAAGAGAGAAATAAAGAAGGAGAGGATAAAATATGAAGGTAGGATAGCCAGTAATATTAGAAATGATAGTAAAAGTTTCTTTCAATACATAAGAAACAAATGACAGGCAAGAGTAGACATTGGGCCACTTCAAACTGATGCTGGAAGCCTAGTGATGGGAGATAAGGAAATAGCAGGAGAACTTAATGAGTACTTTGCATCAGTCTTCACAGTGGAAGACATGAGTAATATCCCAACAATTAAAGGGAGTCAGGTTGCCATTACAAAAGAGAAAGTGCTAGAAAAGCTAAAAGGTCCTGAACCCAGGTCCCTGGCGCTGTGCTAATCACTGAGCCACTGAACCCAGGTCCCTGGCGCTGTGCTAATCACTGAGCCACTGAACCCAGGTCCCTGGCGCTGTGCTAATCACTGAGCCACTGAACCCAGGTCCCTGGCGCTGTGCTAATCACTGAGCCACTGAACCCAGGTCCCTGGCGCTGTGCTAATCACTGAGCCACTGTGCCATCTTGCACTGTTTGACAATTAGGGGTCATCCTTTCACGTACAGATCAGGACTTTTTTTTCATAGATTCATGGAATCCCTACAGTGTAGAAACAGACCATTAGGCCCAACAAGTCCACACTGACCCTCCAAAGAGTAACCCACCCAGGGTGTGATGGGCAATGTGATGAATTACCTACGATATTCATATTACTCTTTTCTGATCGTTGAAAGAGATAGCCCCTATAAAGGGGCAGCACGGTGGCACAGTGGTTAGCACTGCTGCCTCACCGCGCCAGAGACCCAGGTTCAATTCCCGCCTCAGGCGACTGACTGTGTGGAGTTTGCACATTCTCCCTGTGTCTGCGTGGGTTTCCTCCGGGTGCTCCAGTTTCCTCCCACAGTCCAAAGATGTGCAGGTCAGGTGAATTGGCCGTAGTGTTAGGGGAATGGGTCAGGGTGGGTTGCTCTTCAGAGGGTCGGTGTGGACTTGTTGGGCCGAAGGGCCTGTTTCCTCACTGTAGGGGATTCAATGATCTATGATCCTGCCAATGTCCCATTTCTCCATACTTTCTGTTTTCTGCCAGTTACCCAGTCTTTTGTCCCTGCTGTAAATTACACCTACAGCGTGAGTTTTTATCTTTTCTAATAACGTTTGATGTGGCATCTTATCAAATGCCTTCTGAAAATCCAATGACAGTATGCCCCTTTATTCACCAGCATACGCTGTTCCTTCAAACACCTCCCATCAATTGGTTCACCATTCTTGCCCTCTGATGAAACCATGCTGACTCTTAAAGATTCCCTGCTTTTCGAGCTGCACAGCTATAATTTCTTTACTGATTGATTCTAATGCTTTCCCCATGATGGACATCAAGCTAACTGGCCTATAGCTCCTTGCTCCTGCCACCCAAGCTTCCTTGAATAGGGGGTTTATATTTACTACGTGGCACTCTGATTCTAGGGAGTTTTGGATAATTAACTCCAACACATTTGCAATTCCCATTGGTCACCAGGCATTCTGTTGCTAAGTCTCCATGCTTTAGTATTCCATTGTTAAACCTCTCCACCTCCCTCCCTCCCTCTCTGCCATTGAACACCTCCATCTTCTTCCAAGCTTTGCTTACCTGTCCTAATATTTCCTAATATTACAATAAATACGCTATTTATCTCAAGAGGGTTGGAATATAAAAGCACTGTTGTGCTACTGAGACTTTATAAAGCTCTGGTTAGGCCCCATTTGGAGTACTGTGTCCAGTTTAGGTCCCCACACCTCAGGAAGGACATACTGGCACTGGAGCGTGTCCAGTGGAGATTCATACGGATGATCCCTGGAATGGTAGGTCTAACATATGATGAATGGCTGAGGATCCTGGGATTGTATTCATTGGAGTTTAGAAGATTAAGGGGAGATCTAATAGAAACTTATAAGATAATACATGGCTTGGTGGACGCTAGGAAATTGTTTCCGTTAGGCGAGGAGACTAGGACCCATGGACACAGCCTTAGAATTAGAGGGGGTAAATTCAGAACAGAAACGTGGAGACATTTCTTCAGCCAGAGAGGGGTGGAATTCATTGCCACAGAGTGCAGTGGAGGCTGGGACGCTAAATGTCTTCAAGGCAGAAATTGATAAATTCTTGATGTCACAAGGAATTAAGGGCTACGGGGAGAATGCGGGTAAGTGGAGTTGAAATGCCCATCAGCCATGATTGAATGACGGAGTGGACTCGATGGGCCGAATGGCCTTACTTCCGCTCCTATGTTTTATTAACCTTATCCTGCTCCTTGAGACAATAGGCTGGAGGAATCAAAACAGGTTAGGATTGTAATTCATTACTGTTCCTTCTGAAGAATGTAATAAAAAATAAATTTAAACTTTTAAATTTAAAAAATTATATTGCTGACCTCAGCTATTAGAATACTACTTTTTACAAAGTATTAAGAATTCAGATTACTTTTCTCTCAATTTAGCCTTTCAATCATTTTTAGCTCTGATCTCAGAAAAAAAAAGCATTAACATAAATAAGGAGAAAGTAAGTGTAAAAATCTTAAAGGATTGATAATAGCTGTAGTTTTAATTGCATATAAGAGATTTGGAAGTAGCTGTGTGATAACCCCTTTAAGGCCTATAGGGATTTGCTAATTAATCTTCATGTGGAGCTTAGTGAGTATGGGTTTCCTTGGTAACAGGCACTGGCCTGCCCAGCTGGAACTCATCACCTAAGCCTTTTGTAAAGCTTACCCAGAAGTGCCCTCTGTTGACACAGTGGTAGTGGCCCCACCCCTAGACCAAGAGACCTGGGTTCATGTCATATCTGCTCCAGAGGTTATTCGTGACATCTCTGAATCGGTTGATTAGAACCTATTAAATTAAAACAAAAACAGACCCAGCATTGCCCTTAACATGCTTTGTACATTCAGTTGGTCACATCGGTGTGTTTTCAAAAGGTCTTCTTGTGACACAGCGGTACTACCCCTGAACCAAGAGACCCAGGTTCAAGTCCCACCTGCTCAAGACAGGTAATATAATTTCTGAACAGGCTGACTTAAAAAAAATATATATTAGACCTGTTGCTCTTGATGCCTTTAGAGAGAGGTGGGCACCATAGGGGATGCACTGCTTTATTTTCACATCAAACTGTATTTTGATTTAGTCCCTTCCCACTTTCCCTACCCTGCCTCCACTATTGACAGTTTGCATTGCCTGTATATGTTGGTGACAGTTGTTTTATCGGTGGTGTATAGTAGTTAAAACAAAAAGAAAAAAAAGTCATGGTGATTTTAGTGGTGGGAAGATTGCTTAGTTTTGTGTGGTAACACATCTGGGGTGGGGAAATAAAAGAATAAAGCGGACCAATTTCATTGCCCAAAATGGGCTTTGCATGTAAATAATGAATTTGCTGCACAGATGTTTTTACTAGTGGTGATTAACATATAGCCATACAACTGTACAGCACATAAACAGACCCTTTTATCCTACTCGTCCATGCTGACCACTTATCCAAAATAAATCTCGTCCCATTTGCCAGCATTTGGCCAATTATCTCTCTTAAACTCTTCCTATTCATGTACCCATCCAGATGCCTTTTAAATGTTGTAATTGTACCAGCTTCTTCTGTCAGTCCTTTCCAAACACACACCACCTTTTCCATGAAAAGTTATCCCATAGGTCATTTTTGAATTTTCCCCTCTGACCTTAAGCCTATGGCCTCTAGATTTGGACACCCCCAACCCAGGGAAAAGATCTCTTCTATTCACCCTATCATGCCTTTCATGATTTTATAAACCTCTGTAAGGTCACCTTTAACCTCCAATACTGCATGAGCCTATTCAGCCTCTCCCTACAGCTCAAACCCTCCAACCCTGGCAATGCCCTCATAAATCTTTTCTGAATCCTTTCAAGTTGCACAACATGCTTTTTATAGGAGGCAGACCAGAATTGCCTGCAGTATTCCAAAAGTGACTGAACCAATGTCCTGTACAGCTGCAACATGACCTTCTAACTCATACTCAATGTAGGCCAATAAAGGCAAGAGTCCCCCAATGCCTTCTTCACGATCCTGTCTATCTGGGACTCCATTTTCAATTAACTATGAACCTGCTCTCCAAGGTCTCTTTGTTCAACAAAATGCCCCAGGACCTATCATTCAGTGTATAAGTCCTGTCCTGATTCGCCTTTCCAAAATGCAGCACCTCACATTTATCTTAATTCAACTATCTCTATCACTCCTCAGCCCATTGGCCCATCTGATCAAGATAGATTGTACTGAGATAACCTTCGCTATCCACTACACCTCCAATTTTCATGTCATCTGCAAACTTATTAACTATACCTCATATGTTCACATCCAAATCATTTATATAAACGATGAAAAGCAGTGGACCTAGCACCGCTCCTTCTGGGACATTGCTGGTCACAGGCCTCCAGTCTGAAAAGCAACCTTCTACTACCATCCTACTTTCAAGCCGGATATATATCCAAATGGTTAGTTCTCCTGGTATTCCATGTGACCCAACCTTGTTAAGCAGGGTACCATGTGGAACCTTGTCGAATGCCTTACTGAAGCCTACCTAGACCATGCCCATTGCTCTGCCTTCATCAGTCCTCTTCATTACTTCTTCAAAAACTCAATCAAGTTAGTGTGACATGATTTCTCACACACAAAGCCTTGTTGACTATCCTTAATCAGTCCTTGCTTTTCCAAACACATGTAAATCCTGTCCTTCAGAATTCCCTCCAACACTTCGCCCACCATTGACGTCAGGGTCAGCGGTCTATAGTTGCCTGACGTTTCCAAATCACCTTTCTTAAATAATAGCACCATATTAGCTACTACCAGCACCTACTTGTGGCTATCAATGAAACAAATATCTCAGCAAGGGGCCCAATCACTTCCCTAGCTTCCCACAAAATTCTAGGGTACACCTAATCAGGTCCTGGGGATTTATCCATCTTTATGCAATTTACAAGCTTCAGCATCCCTCCTCCTCTGTAATACAGAAACTTTTCAAGATATTGCTGTTTATTTCCTCATATTCTGTAGGTTTTCTGTCCTCCACAGTAAACACTGATGCAAAATACTCATTTAGTATCTCCCCCAACTCCTGCGTTTCCACACATAGGCAGCCTTGCTGACCTTTAAGGGGCCCTAACCTCTCCCTCGTCACTCTTTTGTTCTTAATATATTTGAATCCCTTTTTGCTTTTCTGATTTCCCTCTTAAGTATACTCCTACTGCCTTTCTATTCTTCTAGGGATTCACTCGATCTCTGTTGTCTATACCAGAAATATGCTTCCTTCTTATTCTTGACTAAAACCTCAATTTCTCTTATAGTCCAGCATTCCGTACACCTACCAGCCTTGCCTGACATCCTAACAGGAACATACTGTCTCAGTTTTTTAAAAGTGCAAAAAATAGAGTCACGGTGATTTTGGTGGTTGGAAGATCACTCAGTTGTGAGAGATAATTCTAATGGGTTAAAAACAAAATAAATAATAAAAATAAAGCAGACCGGTCCTCTGGACCAGGAGGCCTTGGTTCAAGTCATGCTTGTTCCAGAGGTGTGTAATAACATCTCTGAACAGTTTGATTAGAAAATTGTTTACAAGTAGTACACAAAATTAATCAATTATTAAAAAAGACCTGTTACAAATGTGTCAGGTGTCCTTGGAGAGGGAGCATGTGGTGTCCATCAATGCTCTTGATGCCTTTACAGAGAGGTAAGCACTGTAGGGAATATCGTTTAAATTCAGCATTAAGTTCCACTTCAACTCTATTTTGATTTAGCCCCTTACCTCTCTACCCTCCCTTCACTTTTGATTGTTTGCATTGCCCATAATGGACTTTGATGTAAATATTGAATTAGCTGCATGGGTGTTTTTATTGGTGGTTGTTAGTATTTTTAAAGAAAACAAAAAAAAATCTGTGATTTTGGTGGTGGGAAGGTCACTCAGTTGTGTGAGATAATAATTTGATTAGAAACAATGGGAAGTAGGGGGGCGGGAGTGTGGAAATAAAGTAGACCCATTTGCCTGTAATGGGCTTTGCACGTAAATTTCTAGTTGGCTACCTGGGTGATTTACGTGGTGATAAAGCTTAGAATGAAAAATGAGTCCAGTGATTCGGTTTTATGTAAGAACACTTCCAGATAAAGAAAACATGAATAAATAAAACAGATTCATGGGACTGTTGTGGTGAAGTGGTAGTGTCCCTAACTCTGGGCTTGGGTTCAGGTCCCACCTGCTTGAAGTGTCTAATAACATGGTTGATGATAAAATATAAAGCAGATCCAAGCACTTGTAGTGGTGAAGAAGTGCTAATATTTCTGGACTAGTAATCCAGAACTCCAAGCTGATGTTATAGTCATAGAGATGTACAGCATGGAAACAGACCCTTCGGTCCAACCCATCCATGCCACCCAGATATCCAACCCAATCTAGTCCCACCTGCCAGCACCCGGCCCATATCCTTCCAAACCCTTCCTATTCATATACCCATCCAAATGCCTCTTAAATGTTGCAATTGTACTAGCCTGCACCACTTCCTCTGGCAGCTTATTCCATACATGTACTACCCTCTGTGTGAAAAAGTTGCCCCTTAGGTCTCTATTATATCTTGCACCTCTCACCCTAAACCTATGCCCTCTAGTTCTGGACTCCCCACCCCACAGAAAAGTCTTTGTCTATTTATCCTATCCATGGCCCTCATAATTTTATAAACCTCTATAGGGTTACCCCTCAGCCTCTGATGTTCCAGGGAAAACAGCCAGAGCCTGTTCAGCCTCTCCTTATAGCTCAAATCCTCCAATCCTGGCAACATCCTTGTAAATCTTTTCTGAACCCTTTCAAGTTTCACAACATTCTTGGGGCATAGGCTCAAATCCACAATAGCAGGTGGTGAAATTTGAATTCAATAAAAAGCTGGCCAACTAGTGACTGCCATTTTTTAAAAAACAGACTCAGAAGTGCTATTGAAATATGGTGATAGTGTCCCTTCATGCTAGCTAGGAGGCCTGGGTTCAGTCCCACCTGCTTCAGAAATTCATACAAATGAGAAGATTTGTAGTTCAGGTTGAGGTTCTAGATGTAGGTTTGCTCGCTGAGTTGGAAAGTTTGTTTCAGATGTTTCGTCACTATACTATGTAACATCATTAGTGAGCCTCTGGATAAAGCACTGGTGGAATGGCCCACTTTCTATTTGTATGTTTAGGTTTCCTTGGGTTAGTGATGTCATTTCCAGTGGTGATGTCATTTCCTGTTCCAGCAACAAACCCCACCAAACAGACAAAACATGTCCAGAAACCCTAGCCACTCTCCCCTACATCAAAGACATCTCGGAAATAACTGCCAAACTACTCAGACCTCTTGGCATCATGGTAGCCCACAAACCCACCAACACACTAAAACAGCAACTAATGAACATAAAAGACCCTATACAAACAACAAACAAAACTAATGTCATTTACAAAATACATTGCAAGAACTGCAACAAGCACTACATTGGACAAACAGGCAGAAAACTAGCCACCAGGATTCATGAACATAAACTAGCCACAAAAAAAGACATGACCCATTCTCACGTGTATTCTTACATACAGATGAGGAAGAACACCACTTCGACTGGGACAACACATCTATCCTAGGACAAGCCAGAGACACGCACGAGAATTCCTAGAAGCATGGCATTCTAACCAGAACTCTATCAACAAATACATTGACTTGGATCCTGTTTACCACCCCTGAGAAAATGAACAGGAAATGACATCAACCAAAGGAAACCTAAACACATAAATAGAAAGCGGGCCATGTCAGAAGTGCTTCATCTGGAGGCTCAGTGATGTTACTTAGTATGGTGACAAAACATCAGAAAATGAACATTCCAGCTCAGCGAGCAAACCTACATCTAATACATAAAGCAGACCCAGCACCTGCTCCAGAAGTATGTGATAGCAACTCTGAACAGCTTGATTAGAAAATTAGGTAAAAAAGACCTAGAAGCAAAAAACAAATAAAGCTGATCCACAGAGCTCCTGTGGCACATATCTATCTTTGTCCCTATCTTTGGACCAAGAGACCAAGTTTAAATCCCACATGTTCCAGAGATGTGAGATAGCATCTCTGAACAGCTTGATTAGGAAATGATAAAGCAGACTCAACTTGTGGATGTAAAAAAGAGCAGACCGAGTACAAATGGTATCAGAGATGCTAGCACAATGGTGAACTCAGTAAATAATAAGGTGTTGAGACAGTTGACTTTCCCCACATAAAATTGAGATGCTAACCAAGAAACTAACTCACAACCAACTTATTGAAAAGAGTTAAATTAAATAAATTAGGGAACACCTCGCCATAGAGCACAAGAAACTAACCAAAAATAAAACACTGACCCAGGACACGGTGATCTGGTGATAAAACATTTAGTTGTGTACAAATGCACTTCTGAATATGGAAATAAAGTAAAACAAACCCAATCTGCCCCCTCTTTCACAGTTACATTTGTGCCCAGATGTCCTTGGAGAGAGAGCAAAGAGTGTCCACCAACACTCACAATGCCTTTAGAGAGAGGTGGGCACCATGGGAATACAGTACTTTATTTCATCTTCCAACAACAACTTGATTTAGCTCCTCTCCGCTTTCCTTATCCCTCCCTCATTTTTGATATTTGCTTGCCTGTAATGGGTTTTGCATGTAAATATTCAATTAGCTACATTGGTGATTTACTGGCAGCAGTTAATAGTTAAAAAGAAGTCATAGTGATTTGGTGGCAGGAAAACCACTATTTGATTGTGTGTGTTAGCATTTCTAGATATGAAAGAAAAATGAAAATAGAAAAACAAGCCCAGAAGTGCCTCTTGTGGCTTAGTGTTGGTGTCCCTATCACTGATCTAAGAGACCCAGATTCAAGTCCCAGCTGTTCCAAAGGGGAGTCATAACATTTCTGAACAAATTCTTTAGAAAATACCATAAAGCAGAATTGGCTATGGGTGATTTACTGGTGGCAGTTAATAGCTAAAACCAAAAAGAAAAGCCATGGTAATTTGGTGCTGGGAAAATAACAGTTCAGTTGTGTGTTTTTAATACCTGGAAGTGTTATAACAGTCAAAGACAGGATTTTGTGGCAATGTTAGTGACCCTGCCATTGAGCAAGAAGGCCTGGCTTCGAAATCCACCTGCACCAGGGATAGGTCACTCTGTCCCTGGCTGGGACTAGCCTACACTGCCCTGGATAGTGGCTCTATTTTGATGGTCAACAGGAAACTATGTTCCTTTCCATTTGCACTGGCATCTCCAAATCATGACCTTTCCATTTGGGCTTCCTGAGTTATTACAAGCTGGATTGTTGAGTTGTTAAGCTCAAGCTTCTAATCAAATACTAAAGAAAACCCATAACAAAATATAGTTAAATCCAATGTTCTTAACTCAAGCTCTATAATAAATACATACAGGAGAATCTTGGATGTGTTTTTCAACACCTGGACTTCCAGAGTAACTTAGTACACCACTAATCCAAAGTACTCATCCTCTTGAGATGCCAATTCAATGAAATTAAAAACTTGGTATGTACTGATACAAGCTTCTACCTTAATGTCCTCGATATGAACATTTTGGGCAAAACTGGCTATTTCATATGTAGAATTTGTTCAATTTCCTAAGTCTCATCTGTCAACTAACAGAAGGGCATGCATTCCACCAGCCAGTTTGTGTTAATACAAGATTATACACAGAAACAAGCCAATTTGAACAGTCCATGAGGTGTTTATGATTCTCATCCCACATTTCTTAATCTAAATCTCCCAGCCTAACCACCTACTCCCCCTACCAGCACCACAACTGCTTGTCTAGTTTCCCTTTAGATGCATCTGAACTATTGTTTCAATTGCCACTTTCTTACCAGTGAAATTTATCCTGAATGCCTCACTGAATGTCTTGGTTATCTTATTTTTATAAGTCTCTAATTATGCTGTTCCTCACAAGAGGAAATATCCTGTCTACTTTCTCAAAACCTTTTGTAACTTTGAAGACTTCATGCAATCATACCTTTGCTTTTTTTTATTTAGAGTGATAAGAGATCCAGTCTGTCCAATTTTCCTGATCGGTGTATCCAATCACTTCTGATATAATCCTTGCAAATCTTTTTTGTGCCCGCTCCACTGCCTTTCTATAAAATAGAAACCCAGAAGAACATCCTGTAATCCAAGTGTGTTCTAGTTAGTTCAATATGGGTTTAGCATAACTTCCCTATTTTTCAATTTTATTCGTCTAGAAATAAAGCCTATTGCTATTGTTTTTTCTAAAATCACTTTGTTTACCAGTTTCCCAACTTTTAGTGATTGATGCATTTGTGCTGTCAAATTTCTCTTCCTCTATCCCTTCTAGACTTGCCCCCTCCAAGTTAAAAGTGACTTTACTGCCAAAATATACTAAACGTAATAAAATGAAGAACTGCAGATGCTGGAAATCTGAAACAAAAACAAATTGCTGCTGAAACTTAGCAGGTCTGGCAGCATCTGTGGGGAGAAAGCAGGGATAATGTTTAGGTCCAGTGGCCCTTCTTCAGAAGGATAATAAATGTAATCTCTACTTCATATCCTTGTTGCAAAGATTAAGCAAATCCCTATACTGTTGAAAAGTCTTCAACTCATTGATATAAAATTCTAATAGACTGTACAGGTTTATATTGCAATTCGTTCATTTTAGATGAAATGGGAAGTAGATAGAGTCATAGCGATGTATAGCATGGAAACAGACCCTTCAGTCCAACCTGTCCATGCCGACCAGATATCCCAACCCAATCTAGTCCCACCTGCCAGCACCCGGCCCATATCCCTCCAAACCCTTCCTATTCATATACCCATCCAAATGCCTCTTAAATGTTGCAATTGTACCAGTCTCCACCACATCCTTTGGCAGCTCATTCCATACATGTACTACCCTCTGCGTGAAAAAGTTGCCCCTTGGGTCTCTTTTATATCTTTCCCCTCTCGCCCTAAAACTATGCCCTCTAGTTCTGGACTCCCTGACCCCAGAGAAAAGACTTGGTCTATTTATCCTATCCAAGCCCCTTATCCTAGAAAACTCCTGAACAGAAACGGTAAACTGGCATCCACCTGAAACATTACCTCACCTTTTCCTTCTTCATAGATGTTTCTGTATAATGTAGATAATAGATCACCAATACATGCAAGTTTGTAAACTCCTCAAGCTGGAGCAAAGGAAGGGATAATGCGCAAAAGACTGTTAAGAGAAAAGGAAAGATGAAGAGGATGATTACATTTGAGGTCTGGAAGAACCAAAGTGGGTTAGAATTTACTTGGTGTGATAAGCAAGTATGACATCATACAGTCAGCAAAGGAGATTCTGAAGGATGGAAGTCCAGTCAGAGAAGAATTAGAATTAAGTAATCATGAAGGTATGAATAAATATTTCAGGGCAGATGGGCTGAGGTAGGGTAGAGGTGGATGATGTTACAGACATTGAAGAAGGAAGGCTTTGTGATGCAGAGGATATGGTTTCAAAGGGTTAGTTTAAAGTAAATAAGATACAAGAAATATACAAAGTCTAGTTCAGTTTGAGACAATGGTTAGGAAAAGAAATGCAATCCCTGACTGGGATACTAGGATCTGAGGTAGGTGCCAAAAATTCAAATCTTTTCAAAGTTCCCCATTTTTAGTTGGAGGTACTTATGGTTCTTCAATGACTGGATGCTACAGAAATAATCTGATAACAGAGATAGAATAGGATGTCATCAGCATCTATGTGAAAGTGGACTCCATGCTATATATATATATATTACTAAACATAGTATGTAAACGAGGAAGAGGAGACAGCCAAGGATAGACCATTACGGTCACCAAAGCTGGTTATGCAGAGGTGAGTATCAGACATTTCTATAAGAATGAAACCAATCTAGATGATGGAGGAGATGTGTTGATGGAGGATAGTATGTTCAAGCAGAGAAAAGGTTAGATTTATCAAGGAGTGATGAAGCATCATGTCAGTTTCAGAGAATACCATTCAGGACCATAGTTAGGATTGCTTTGGTGCTCTAGGAAGCTCGGAAACTGAACTGAAATAGCTAAAATAAACAGTCAGGGAAAAGATAGGAAAAAATACCAATTTACATCCTGAAATGACTTATTGGACCTAAGTCTGGAAATGGGCATAAAACTAATGACATTGACACCCAAGGATGCCAAAACTTCATTGTACTAAAAATGTAACACATGCACACCAATCCAATTTCTATGACTGAGCTCAAAATTTCTCTTAATATCAAGTTACTTAGTCAATTAAAACAGGTGAAAAGATCTGGCCAACCTCAAGGGTAAATAAATACAGAATTCCTGAAAGACACCCATCTTAACTCAGAGGATGTCAAACACAAGTGATTTTGGCAAACAATGACAGCTTCTTACTCCACCTCAGCAGAGGAACAGCTGTATTGATTAATGAACACCATTCCTTCACCCTAGAGAAGACCATTTTAGAGGAGTGGCTAATCAAATTTGATAAAGGTTCAAGTGTAAGAATTCTGAATGCCCACATGACTAGACATGGAATCACAATCACACCTCCAGCTCTCTGAATCAGCTTTCCCAATGTCAGATGTTACTACGAGGCAGGCCAAATCTTCAGAATCATGACTTTGAATCTAGTCTCTCTATACACATCAAGGTTGGGAACAGACATCCTCCTATGCCTGTTCTTTTCAAAGCCAGAAAGTAGCCCAGAAACATTGCATTTCAAATGGTTAGTACATCAAGCTAAAGAATTTATGCTTAAAAGCAAAAATAAAACTGAAGGCAAGATTTAGAAGAAAGCTGTATTCATATATCAGAGTCAAAAGTTATCTCAACTACCTAAACAGAAAAAAAAGATTGTTTCCCAAATGACTATCCCTTGGTAGCTGATGATAAAATTGTATGTGGAAAATGACTGAAATTAATACAATGATTAGAGTGGGTGACTAGAAAATGCACAGCTTATACCTTTGTTATTACAAAACAATACATATAATATTCTATACACAACTAACTATTGTTGTGAAAGTGATTGCAAAAGATCTTGTAAATTGCCATTCCAAGAGCAGCACAACTTGTGAAAACAAAACACTTTAATTAGACAGTTACAAGCACCTCAAACAATTGGCTATTATTACAATACCAGAATTTCTTTTTCCACAATCTAGTTATTGCAAAGGCAGATGGATAAACCAGCAAGTGGTAGATTTAGGAATGGTGGCACCATAATTAATGTGGAAAATAGGAATGAAACTAGCCAGTTCACTTTCACATCATTGACTGTCTAGTGCACTACTGAAGACCTGACAAGTAGAAAATGCAATGAGATGGAACATGCCAGAATAGCATTTGACCACAACATTCTGCTACCTAATAAGTCTTTCATTACACACAGCAATTCAGGAAACATTTAAACTTACATTTCAGGAATGCAATGCTTAGATGTATGATTAAAAAAAATACTTCCTATTTACATTGTTAATCCCTGAAAAAGCTACAAAGACCAGTGCAATTTGTTATGTCACTGTCTGATGCTGAGAAAGCAACGCTGTTGAAAGACGAAGGTCAACTTTCCTTTTATGCTAAAGTCTGTGGGGTTTGCTGAATAGTAAATTGTTTTGAATAAGTTTGATTATGTCCTTTTTTTATGTTCACATTCTTATCAATGACTTTATCATTTCTGCATTCTGACATGGCAAAATAGTTTAACATATAAATTTGTGACAAAATAGTAAATCTGCACATAAAAAAAGTCACTTTTTTCCTTTTTACCAGCTTCACTACAGGAAAGCACTTAAATCTTTTCCTTGGACCTATATCTTACAATGCTGAAGCACAGTAAAGATAGAATAATTAAAAAGAAATGTTTTTATAAAGTAATGCCAAATTTTTTGCAGGGTCCATTCTTATATGTATGCTTTCATAAATAAGGAAAGACAATTAAGGAATTTTTGCAATGACTACAAAGTATACTTGAGGACTGGCTACTTATCTCTTTTAACAACCTGTTTTAGGACTCATCGGAGGGTTATAGGCATAGTTGGATTCAGCAATACAACAATAACTGAGGAAACAAATGTAAAATTTACAGTCTCCTTTGTAAGTAGACAAGCTCCAAAAAAACATGCATTCTCTTAACCACATTACAGTTTAAGTCCCATTTCTGTATTTTATGGAAAGATATTTTTACAGGAAAATCTACAGATTTTACAAGAATAACGCTTCTTTCCTATTGGATACAATTGTACAGCATTTTGCAATATCTCAGCTACTTCCTTACTTGATCAGTAGCTTTTTGCCTTTATCATCTTGTCATTCAATATTAATACTCATCAGCTAAAACAATTTTCATAAATAGGTACAAAAAATATCCAAACACATGAAAAAAACTAACATTTTTATAATTACTTTCAGTTAGGAAATTTAACATGAGAAGGTCAGGCAACACAAGAAACAAAGCATCAAGACATGTTAAGTGTTTTCAGCAGAGTCAGTTGGCCAACTACCTCTTGCTAAGGACAAAACTACCCTTCCCAAAAACACAGTGCACAAAAGCAAAATTTCAAACATTAACAGTACTTCAGAGTGAACAATGGTCTGGTGTTGGAGCCATTTGATTTACACCCATGATGTTTGAGAGTTTGCCACTTTGCTGGGTCCACGATGAACACTGGAGTGATCGTTGGCTCCTTGAAGAAAGTGGGCAAATGCTGCTAGGAACCAAGCCATGGGTGTCTGAGGCATTCTGCCGCAGAAGCACGTTTCTCAGGGACCATTTCTAGCATGGGCAGCAAGAAGTCAGTGAACTGTACGGCTTCTTCATGAGGCCATCCATATTTCTCTATTAGAACATCAAATAAGCTCCAAGGTTTCAGCTTTGTAATATGTCGTAGTTCACCTATGCATAAAGTAGAAACCAGTCAGTAAAATTGACTTGAGTACAATGAAGGTCAACATTTAGGTAAGAGCAAATACTGAAAGCAATAGTGTGTCTGGATTTATAATTTTAGCAACTCTATTGCTTGTTTACAACAAAAATGCAGTTTGCATAATCAGATAAGTTTCTATAAACTGAAACCTGCAACCTTTACACATGAAATGTGCAGAATAGCATGCTACAGATTAAGAAATAATTACATTAGAAAATGCCATAACCATACTGAATGCATATAAAAGAAAGCAATTAGATGTAATCAGCCCAGTTCTTGATTCTACTGAAAGGAAACTAATTAAAGTTGAGCATTAAGGCAGCACTTCCATGCCAAATTATATCACACAACAAAGTAATATTATTTACCTTATTCTGTAGCATACTCACATGCTGAGTGTAATCTGACTGGACCTGCTGTGATAGCTTTAATAACATGAGCAGGCTAAAGGTAGGACAGGAAGCCGTTGAGTTGGTGCTAAACGAGTTCCCATCTCTGGCCATCTTGCCAGAAGCAGGCTGTAAGTGGCAAAGATTACCTGTCGCAATTTGAATATGGAAGAGACTGCTTATGGGCAACTTCTGAACACTACCAGGATCTTCCACTTTCCAGACAGGCTCCCCTTCTTCAAGGAGGTCAAAGCCCAGCAAACGTCTAGATGATATGTAAGTAGGACCCTACCCATTTGCTCACTTTGAAAGTCTAATGCAACAAAGTAACACATCAAAGCCATTCTGCAAGACAACAGCAATCCTGATCTGATAATTGCTCCTTCTGTATCACAAATATGCAAATGAGCCAAAAGTAATTACTTTTGATTCTGAAAATTACCTGGTCTCTCTCAAGTTACTATGGAAAAACAAAGTATCTCATAAATTTGAACAGATTAAGGAAGCAGTTTCATGTAGCTACTATGCAATTGTTATATATGCAGCAGTTCACTACCAGGACACTGCCATCAGTCCAAAAAGATATTCTGTCTACTATATAATGAAGCAATGTTGTGCATGAATAGTAGTGCCGCTGTGATACTAGATACAATGGCCATACCTCCCACATCACCATACAAACCTGTTGTTCCTCTTGTTCATAATAGACATAATATAGACCATAGTCGTGAGTGTGGTGCTGGAAAAGCATAGCAGGTCAGGCAGCATCCGAGGAGCAGGAGAGTCTGCTTATGCCTGAAGTGTCCACTCTCCCGCTCTTCAGATGCTGCCTGACCTGCTGTGCCTTTCCAGCATCACACTGTTGTCTCTGAACTCCAGCATCTTCAGTCCTCACTTTCTCCTAGTTGATTTCAACCCAACATTCCTAATGAAAGGTTTGTGTCCAAAACATCGATTCTCCTGTTCCTTGGATGTTCCCTGACTGGCTGTGCTTTTCTAGCACCACACCACACCACACTTCATGCACAATTCCAGTGTGCAAGTAGTACTATCTCCAATTACAGCTCCTGGATGCCTAAATGTTTGGAACTGGATTGGTGACTGAAGCAACTGTGGAGAATCTACAATGCTGAACATATCATGATTAGTGTGTACATACAGCAATGAGGTCACTCTGCAGATGAAGATTCTACAGTCAAGGAGGGAATAGATGAACACAGGGCAGACATTGCAGGAGTTCCCTGTAGCCGTTCCCTTACAGAACAGATCTATTGCATTGGATACTGTTTTTTAGATGGTGGGGTAGGGTGGATCTCATTGAGGCTTTCAGAATATGAAGAAGCCTGGATAGAGTGGACATGGAGAAGGTGTTTCCACTAATAGGAGAGATGAGGACCCAAGGGCACAGCTTCAGGGTGAAGGGACAACCCCTTAGGACTGGGATGAGGAGGAATTTCTTCAGCCAGAGGATGGTAAATCTACAGAACTCATTGCCACAGAACGCTGTGAAGACTGAGTCAATGAGTGTATTTAAAACAGAGATAGATAGGTTCTTGATTAGTAAAGGGATGTGGAGAAGGCAGCAGAATGGGGTTGAAAAACATCAGCCATGGTCGAATGGTGGAGAACACTGGATTGGTCAAATAATCTAATTCTGGTCCTAGATCTTATGGTTTTAAGCACCACAAAAGCCCTAATGTTTTCTTTTTAACCATAACGCAATGCATAAAACACTGTTATGTATAATAATTGTTCTGTTTTTACTTTTGCTAAGAACCTTCATTTGTAGATCCCTTTAAATTATTCTTCCTTGCATAAATTAATATAGTTGGAAGCCAGGACATGACAAGAGGTGGAGACATCAATGGAGGTTTGTGTCAGTTTGGATCTATGCCAGTTGTTGAGACAGAAATCAAGACTTTTTTGAAGATAGGGTCTTTCTGTATATTTATTAATCAATGTGTTCAATGATATCATGGCACATCTCTGCGGTAGGTCGTACTTGAACTTAGGAAGCAGCAGCACTACCACAGCACCACAATAGTTTATCTTGTGTCTTTTCGTGTTAACATCTTGAAGCTTTCAATGAGATCACTCTTTAGAGAAAACAGGCTTAATTTGTATAATCTGCCTCATAACTTAACCCCTTAAGTCCAGGTATCATTCTTGTAAACAACATTGTACTCTCTCTGACCAATATGTTCTTCCTAAGGTGTGGTACCCAGACCTTTCACAGTACCCCAAGTGGAGTTTAACTAGGGATTTTTTGTATAACTGTATAATTTCTGCATCTTTGTACTGCAGTCCTCCAGATGTAAAGGTCAGCATTCTATTTGGGCCACTAACACTGTGCCAAACAAAGGTAATGTCACTAGAGAACTATAGGGTATTCTTTCATTAGAGACATAACTGGTGGGGTTTAACCTGAGGGCCATCACACCTCAGATGAGGCGAGACAGAGAGTCCTTCATGATAGCTTGTAGAGGTATTGAACTCATGCTGTTGGCATCATTATGCATCACAAATCAGTTATCCAGTCAACTAAAGCTAACCTACCCGTTTAAGCACAATGGCCCAATTAGCTTCTGACAGTTATTTTAATCAACTGTTGGGTCATACGGTTACACATGTGTGCAAGTGGGACTTAATCCAATGTCTCCTGGTGCAGGGGGTAGGGCCACAAGAGCACTCCCAAACAGCCTTAGATATTTTCTAAATACGTTGTTCAGGTGGCATCTGTACAGCTGCAGCATAACCTCCTGGTTCCGGAACTCAATCCCTCTATTAATAAAGGCCAAAACACTGTATATGCCTTCTTAACAACCCTGTCAATCTGGGTGGCAACTTTCAGGGATCTGTGTACATGGACACCGAGATCTCTCTGCTCATCTGCACTCCCAAGAATCTTACCATTAGCCCAGTACTTTGCATTCCGATTACTCTGGCCAAAGTGTATCACCTCACACTTGTCCACATTAAACTTCATTTGCCACCTCTCAGCCCAACTCTGCATCCTATCTATGTCTCTCTGCAACCTACTACATCCTTTGTCACTATCCACAACTCCACCGACCTTAGTGTCGCTGCAAATTTACTAACCCACCCTTCTAAGCCCTCATCCAGGTCATTTATAGAAATGACGAACAGCAGTGGATCCAACATCGACCCTTGCAGTACAACGCTAGTAACTGGACACCAAGATGAACATGTTCCATCGACTACAACCCTCTTTTCTTTCAGCAAGCCAATTACTGATCCAAACTGCTATGTCTCCCACAATCCCATTCCTCTGCATTTTGTATAATAGCCTACTGTGGGGAACCTTATCGAACGCCTTGCTGAAATCCATATACACTACATCAACCGGTTTACTCTTATCTACCTGTTTGGTCACTTTGTCAAAAAACTCAATAAGATTCGTTAGGCACGACTTACTCTTCACAAAACCATGCTGCCTGTCCCTGATCAGATTATTCTTTTCTAGATGGTTATAAATCCTATCTCTTATAACCTTTTCCAACACTTTACCAACAACTGAAGTGAGACTCACTGGTCTGTAATTACCAGGGTTGTCTCTACTACCCTTTTTGAACAAGGGAATCACATTTGCTATCCTCCAGTCCTCAGGCACTATTCCTGTAGACAATGATGATTTAAAGATCAATGCCAAAGGCTCGGCAATCTCTTCCCTTGCTTCCCAGAGGATCCTAGGATAGATCCCATCCGGCCCAGGGGACTTGTCTATTTTCACACTCTGCAGGACTTCTAATACTTCTTCCTTGTGAAACTCAATCTCTTCTAGTCTAGATGCAAGTATCTCTGTATCTTCCTCGACAACACTTTCACTTTCTATAGTGAACACTGTCAAAAAATATTTATTTACTGCTTCCCCTATCTCCTCCGACTCCATACACGACTTCCCACTATTATCCTTCATTGGCCCTAATTTAACTCTGGTCATTCTTTTATTCCTGACATGCTTATGGAAAGCCTTAGGGTTAACCCTGATCCTATCCGCCAACAACTATTCATGTCTCCTCCTGGCTCTTCTGAGCTCTCTTTTTAGGTCTTTCCTGACTTCCTTGTAACCCTCAAGTGCCCTAACTGAGTTTTCACATTTTGTACTAACATAAGCCGCCTTCTTCTTCTTGACCAGGGATTCCACTTCCTTAGTAAACCACGGCTCATGCGTTCTATATCTTCCTCCCTGCCTGACAGGTACATACTTATCTAGGACACACAGGAGCTTTTCCTTGAATAAGCTCCACATTTTTAATGTGCTCATCCCCTGCAGTTTCCATCCTCATTCTACGCTTCCTAAATCTTTCCCTTCCCCCAGCTGTAACTCTTGCTCGGTGGAGTACACCTATTCCTTTCCATCACTACAGTAAACCTGACAGAATTGTGATCGCTGTCTCCAAAGTGCTCACCTATTTCCAAATCTAACACTTGGCCAGGCTCGTTACCCAGTACTAAATCTAAAGTGGCTTTGCCCCTTGTAGGTCTGTCTACATACTGTGTCAGGAAGCCCTCCTGACACACTGGACAAAAACTGACTCATCTATAGTACTTGTACTGTTTGTTTGTAATGATGTTTGTTTCCACACCCTCCTCACACTGTACACTTCTAGATCCTGTTTTATATGGGTTGTTCCCATCACAGTCAATCCATTTTCCTATTTCTCTCTCCCTCCCATACTGAAAAGCAGCATTACATTTGCTAACTTTGAATCTCATGTTACAATTCCTGAATTTAAAATATTTTGGAGAATTGTAGCTAGTGCATCAAACTGTCTCTGCAGCTCTCTCTTCAAGAACCTATGGGTGAATATCATTAGAGGATGCATCAGATTTTGGTCTTTGATTTTTTTTCATATATCTTTTCTTGTAACATTAATTATCTTAATTCCTTCTTTTTAGCAACTTTGTCTTCTACTATGAATACAGATGCAAAACATCTGTTCAATGCTGTTGCCATTTCCTCATTCTCCATACTTTCTTCTCTGTAAACTTTGTCTGGAATTCAATGCGAGAAAAAATATTTTCAAAACTTTTAAACTATGTTGGGTACTCGAGGTTGCTGATCTCTTTACTTCTGGATTTGTAATCCACAATAACGTAAATGTTTAATCTGAAATCTACAAAGTCCAACACAAACTGTTGCCACAGTTAGTCCGGAATGTCAATGGGAATACAGACTCTGACACAGCCTTTGGCTATTAATTATACAAGAATGCTGGGAGGAACTGGAGTTCTCATGGACTTGAACAATGCCCGGTCACCTCACTGTTAAGCTCTGGCTCTGCTTTTAGTGATCTCAAGCTTTTAGTTGTGAATGTCATTTGATGGACGCCTTTTCACAGTGTATTTGGTATGACTCGGCATAATTGAAAGCCAGATCATCAACCAAAGTCATGCTTTGTCACTGCTTTTGGTATTGTGGCATAATTTTATCACTCAAGAGTTAATTCAGGCCATACTCCTTGGCAAAATGTATAAACCTGGATATAGACTGCACCAGTCATTAAGACAATCTAATTTCTTGAAGAGTCTTCGCAAAAAGAATTTTGATTGCAAAGGAAAAAGCTTCCACCTGAGACCATGGTCGAGTTATGATCTGTAACAGACTGCACTGTGACCCTGGACAATGTAAGAAACAGGTGCAGGAGTTAAGACATTTGGCTCTCAAGCTTGCACTACTTTTCTATAAAATCATAGATGCTCAACCCCCAGGCCTCCGCTCCTCTTTTGTGCCAGCTCCTTGTAGCTCTCAACTCCTTGATATTTCAAGAACCTATTTTTAAAAAAAAACTTCAGTTATCTAGCCTCCACAACTTTCTGGGGTAGAGAATTCCAGACATTCATTATCCTCAGAGAAAAAATTCCATTGCTTCTTAGTTTTAAACGAATGTCCCTTATTCTGTAACTATGTCCCTAGCTCAAGATCCTCTAACAACTGGAAATATCAACATGTACCATGTCAAGTCCCCTTGAAATTTTCATTGTCTCAATAAGGTCACCCTGATTCTTCTAAATGCTAATGAATAAAGGCCTAACCTGTTTCTCCATTCTTAATCAGTCATCCCCTTTATCCCAGGAATCAGTCTAGTGAATGTCTTCTGAACTCCCTCCAATGCAAGTAAATAATTACTTGAATATGGGGGTGCAAAACTATATACACTACTATGGGTGCAGCCTCACCAACAAGCTTTACAGTTGGAGCAAGACTTCCTTGTTAAACTCCAAATACCTAGCAATAAAAGTCAAAAATTTCACTTGCCCCAACTGCTACATGCTGTATCTCATGCACAAGAGCACCCAGATCCCTCTCTCCATTTAGATAATAGTCTGCCTTTTGATTCTTCCTACTAAAATGCATTACCTCTAACTTTCCTGTATTAAACTCCATTGGCTAAGTTTATACCCACTTACTCAACCAAGGAAGATCAAGGAGCTGCAAGACCTGGCAAGTCAAAAAGGATTACTTAAGTAAACATTGTGGACAGGAACCATTTATCTGCCTTCCCAGCTTTTCCCTCTGCCCATACCCATTAATTGTGTGTGTGTGTGTATCTGTATGTGTATATTGGAGGAGTTTACAAGGGGGTAGACTTTTAACTAGTACAGTTATATGTTGACAATTCATGGTTATTTATTTGTCGCTAGAATCCATTTATTTATAATAAATAGTAATTCCAGTTAAGTCTGTTCTGTCAAACTGGGTCTACAAGTTAAGCAAATTGGGGAATTCTATGTACTTTTATGGTATCTAAGTTTTGTGATGACTCTGCCAATAATGGGATTAATTTCCAGTGCACCACTTCAGTGAGATGTTATACCTGGATCATAAATCATCATACAATCAAAGCACATCAAAGGAATTCTGAATCATTGGGCCCTCTAAGACATTTAGGAAATCAAGAGGGTGATCAAGGGCACACAGTCTGTTTCTACTTGTAAAACATTGAAGTGCAAGTTTGTCTGCTAAACAGCAGAAATATCTGGAGAGTTTTGTAACTTGACTTTCAAGTTCTGCATATTTTTGGCTGTGCCAGAAAATGTTTCTTTTTGAAACTGAGAGAGTGAGAGAGAGAGAACTTGAGATTGAGTAGCAGCAAGTGTCTTTCGGGTTAAGGAAATTCTACCTGACAATCAAGCTTTAGTGTTTAAAAAAAAAAGTACAAGACAGGGAGGAACAAAAAGCATCCAGAGCCTTTAAACTGAAAACATTCATCCCTTGGGACTGCGGAATATTGGTTGAAAGGCTTCACCTTCTGTGGGTCAAGACATCATCTTTTTGCATGATATAAACTAGAAATTTGACTGAACCTTTTGAAAACTATTTGCCATCCAATAATTTGACTGAACCTTTTGAAAACTATTTGCCATCCAATGTGAGATCCATAAAGGACTTTAAATTGTTGCTGACTCTTAGCATGCTTTTCCTTTGTAGTCCTATGGATTAATATGTCCTCCCTATGCCAGATGACCCTTCCTCCCTTCAAGAATTGTGGTCATAATGCATTAAAATATTTCATTCTGAATGGCAGTAAGTTGAAACAATAATTACCAACAGGGCTGATAAATGTGGTTAGAAGCAACTACTGGCGTCAAGCTTGATTAAGAAAGTGTACTATTGTGAGCTTTGTTGAATTTTTCTTGTCAGAGTACATGGGCTACACCTTTGGATTGCTTCATTGAGTAGTGTTAAGTTGATGCAGCAATAAAGCTGGCCATTTTATTTCAGAATTGTAACCAGGCCAAAAACGCCTTGCAAAGAGTTTCTTAACAGAAGAAATAGCTTCAATTTGTAGCATCCTATCTAATTCCTACTTGCCCAATTGGTGTGGGATTCTACTATAGGTAAGCAAGTGGAAGACAGACAGACTAATTTAGTCTTGTGAAGCATCAGTGTGGTTATAAAGCTTGCCCAACTCTCAGAAAAGTGTCAGGCACTCATGCCAAAAAGTGACACTATTGTTTTGTTTGGAGATTTAATACATGCACACAGAACAACTAATTTGGACATATACTCACTTATTCAGGAGACAGATTCTTTGGTAGGGTACCACAAAGGGGTTTTGATTGTTTCGTTGCTCAATAAATATAAGTAAGAAATGCTTTGAGCTGACCCTATAATTTCAAATGGAGGTGTTGTTGATGGTTTGCAATCTAATGTTAGGTATCTGAAGATCCACTGGCGCCAATCCAAATACGATCATCCAATTTAAATTTAATGTCAAAACCTTTGACTCAAAGTGACCAACCATATTTCTGATCTATATTATAATGTCTCTCACTGGTTCAATAGTGTCGACCTGACCTACAAGTCAATAGTGTCAATATTACTTCCCTGTTGTTCAATGTGTTGGATTTTTTAAAAGTTCTTCAGGATACAGTAGTTTCACCTTTAAAAGTCGATCTTACATTGCAGAAGGGTTGATGGTAACCAACTCTGGCTCAATGAAAGCATTGTGTATCCCCTGCTGGGCAATTCAGTTGCTTGCATGCACAATGCCAGCATTTGAAAATGTTGATTCCCACCTTTTCCTTGACTTGTGGAAGCTACTGTTAGATGGAATATATCCCCGAACCTCGCCATCTAGCCGGCTCAGATTCAGCCTCAGTGCTGTGGAGAAATACATTTCAGTTTCATATTCTTCACTTACAGTCCATCTTGTGCATTGGACTGCTATTCCCTTCACCAAGGTCGACCCTTCCCTCTGTTAATTTAATGTCCTGTCCACAGCACTAGTTATATGATCAGGCTGGACACTGATCACAGCCCATGGAGTCCTTCCCAAAGTATAGCTCCCTTTTCACAGAATATTGATGCTAGTGTTCCATGAAACAAAACCCCACTTCCCAAATCACTTTTATAGCCAAGAGGGGACCTAGAAATTAAAACAAATATATATCTGCAAGGTTTGTGAATATATCTATTCAACAGCTATGAAATTTAATGAAGTGAAAATAGACCTCAAGGGGCTGAAGGAAAACCTCAAAGATGGGATGGCTTCAATTCATGATTAAGAGGAACGTGGCTTTGCTACAATTGTGATTTGCCACTAGACCTCCTGATAACCTTATGAGTAGATCCAAGGTGGAATTGAGACAAAGTGGCCTAAGATTCTAGTGTAAAGAGGCAATGCTACATTTGTAAATGAGATCAGCTGCACGCACTGCCATTCCACCACTAGCCAGATCCACCTGAGTTATTAAAAATATCGCACCAATGCGAATATAAATTCTGCCTAGATTATTGTGGACAGCTATTCATTTACAGAATGCATTACTTATGCCTGACTTATAATTCAAAACCTGCAAAAATGAATTAACACACTACAGAAACTGAAAAGTAGTACAATAACCAATGTTTCCTCAAATGTTCTACCAATCTCAAAGAAATGTTGAGGCATTCAGCATTTCAAATAGCATCCATCAGCTTTTTGGCAGACACTTTTGACTTCTCCAGGTATCATTCACACTTAAGTGCAGCAGCAGGTAACCTATTCAATTATTAAAACTTGGCAAGAACATTTTTTATATCCTCCCTAAGAAAATCACCTCTGAACATTTAATATAGTTGAGTCAGTGCTTCAGAACTATTGTTACCTTTTTTGGTGAAAAACTCCTTGGAATATTTCCCAGACATTGCGAACTTTCGAGGGATTTTCCCCAGCAGTTCAATGATCAAAGCTATGTGATCTGTATTGAAGAATATTGCCAGCAAAACAAAAACAGTTTAATCAGTACAATGCATGCATCATGTGATACTAGTCCTGGTACAGACAAGAGTGTTTCATCCTTGGCACTGAAATAGCCTCATATCATCTTTGGAATCTCTGAACTTTAAATCTTGATCACATTTCAGATTTGAATGCTTTAATCGTTTGGACTTATTTAGCATTTCAATAAGTTTGATGAGTACTTTGATTAAAGGGTTATTAAGTTTGAAAGAACATAGCAAGATCTTCTCTAAAAATATTTAGGCTGGTGTTAATGGTTACTAAGCTTCTGTCAGCAGGATGTTTTTTGGTTTAGTTGTTTGTAATATAATGTAAATACTGGAATTTACAATTTAAATCTGATCACAATCCAGTATATACTCTCCCAGCATCAGATCAGTGTTAATCTGCGTCATATTTGTATGAAACATTATATTCCTCTGGTTGTATCAACATTAGCTCCAGATAAAAAGTCTGAACAAAAGTATCATACTTCAGTTGCCATGGAAACCTCTGTCCACTTCTGTCTGTGTTACAGGACCTTTCAAAGAGAAGAGGTACTACCTCTGCGATTGAAGAATTCCCGAGAATATTTCCCAGAAAGAGCAAAGTGTCTTGGGATATTGCCTAGCAGCTCTATGATGTGTGCTATGTGGTCTATGGGGAAGAGAGAAAAGGATACAGGAATGGGTAAGGAGAGGGAAGAAAAAGGGTGAGGCATAAAAAGAGGAAAAGAAACTGGAATTAGTAAATTTGGAAAACAGATTAAACCACCCTTGTTTGCTGCAATCCCAGGCAGAAAAGTTTATGTTATATTTGGTCTAAGGCATCACAACCTGCAGGAAGACTGAAAAGACATTGAGCCTATGGATCTACTATAAGGGAGTGCTACAAGCAAACATACTTGGAAATGAAAAAGTTGGAGCACAGATGAGAGCATGACTATCACCAATGAAGCTAATAATCAAACATTCAAAGTTAAAAAGAAAATAGTGCTAAATTACTTAAACAAAATGTCAAGAGATACTACAATACTAAAAATATCAGAAGCAGTTAAGGACTGTGTCAATATTTTCAAAAGTAATGTGCAAATGCTGTTTGAATGAACAGAAAATGTGTGCTTTGGCAAACACTAAAATAAGATATTCAGAAAAATGTGTGACACTTCATGGGCTTTCGAAAAAAAAATTCTATTGTGCACACTTGTTCTTATAATTTCAAGGAAAAAAATAAAGTACTTCTATCGGAAAAGTCTAAGCATTGTTGGAATTTTTACAAAATTATATTTTCTTACATCACAGAACTTATAGTGGACATCAAATCAGTGAATATCATTTTGTATAACACCATCAGCACAACTTTTATTCTGTTCTACCTTCATGCTCATCAAACTTTCTTTTAAATGCATCCACATTGTCCACCTTGACTAATCTGTGTATCACTAAGTTCCACATTCTAACTACCATCTGGATGAAGACATTTCTCCTGTATTTCTTACTGCATTTTAAAAATTATTTATGGCCCTAATTTGGTCTTCCTTCTCATGCTGAATTATCCTCTCTCTCTCTCTTAGAGATAGATATATATATCTGCATTTCAATTACATCCCTCTAAAACTTGGATTAATTTTAAAATGGTCTTATCTCTATGTGTTTTTATTTTGGTGATTTGGGCACCTTTTCTCCATTTAGACTCTAATTTTTCAGACTGCACGTGGTCACTGTATTTTTCCTACCAAAATGTACAAACTAACATCTATTTGTATTAAAATTAATTTGCCATTAATAAGTTTTCAGAAATGGGATGTCAATGTTTTCTTCCATCTTGTTACAACTTCCCTCACTATGAACTATACCCTTTAACTGGGTGTCAGCCATAAATTCTGAATTTGGTGAAACTACCAAACCATGTGAAAGATCACTTCAGACCTACCAGTCACAGGAACAACTGTTGATTACGATCTCTGTTTTGTTTTGTACCCAGTTTGCGATTGATTCAGTACACATTACAACAATAAAATCAAACTCACACTCTAGATTATTTTTAATTACAAGTTTGGGAGTAAAAATTCCAAAAGTTTTGACTGAATAAAATGGAGGTATCTAGTTTGTAGCTCCACAAATTTGTTCTAAGTATCAAATTAGCTCTCTACCAATCCATACAGCTTCCACTACCTCTTGCAAGAGCCTCTGCTACCTCAATAGGCTTAGAATAAAGCCTTCAACATATCTGGTTGGGGAAGTCCACTAAGCTCAAACAACAACTGCATGGCTCAAAACTTTTATGTGCTTAGGAGTTCCCCTCCCATATCTACTGAACCACTGGAAAAGGAGGGTGCATTTTTTGTTTGTGAAAGTTGAACTAGTTTCCTTTTAATTTTTGCATTTTGAAACATGCAGAAGTTTAAAAAGTTAGAATGTGTTCTTTTTGTTATAGTGAAGGAATATTTCTTTCAACAATGCCCTTACCATTTTGTTCCTCTGACTGTAACGGGTTCAGTTTAATGCACATTAAATTTCTACCCTTTGAAAGTTAATGTGTATTCAGATTAATACTAATTCAGAGGAGCATCTTTTCACATCTTTTCACTTAACCAAAATATAAATTCAAGGTTGTTGTGGTTGCAGCTACTTTATCACAGATTATATCAATTAATTTGCATCAGAATGCATTTTATTTAGTGTTGAAATTATCTTCATACATGAACTTTCAACGAGGTTTTAAATTAAGCTATTAAAATTTAATATGAACTTCTCAAATATGAAAAAATACTTACCTTCATCCCTGGAATAATCTTCACCAGAATGAGGTTCAAATAAATAATCTCCAGTTGCAAGTTCAAAGGCCTTTGGAAGCATAAAATAAAGATTCAATAGAGTACTTATCCCCATAACTATTCAGTTCAGAACACATTTACCTGCTTCTAATCAGAAGAACTTTTCAAACAAAGGGTTAACTTTTCAGGTCCAGGAAGCCCTCCCTAGAACCTGCTCAGAAAAACCAAAATGTTAACTCTGTTTTCTCTCTACAGATGCTGCCAGACCTGCTGAGTTTTGCCAACAATTTCTGAATTTGTTTCTGATTTCCAGTATCTCCAGTCCTCTGGCTTGTTTTTGATTTTAGAAAGGAAAATAGTTTCTTGAAAATTAATCAATACAAATGGATACTTCAAATAAGGTAGATTCAAAAGAAGTCCATCATATTAGGTCACTTGGCCAGGAAGGCCTACCTACAGAATGGTCCATAATTTGCTGTAGCAAGGTATCTAGTAGTGCCTGTCATCAGTTACACATATCTTGCATATTTATGTTTTAAAGTTTTTGTATGGAAAGTAACTGAAGTTGCGCTGATAACTGTGCACAAAGGTAAACTTGCTCTGGGACCTGAGTGAGCAGGGCAAGCTACTGTGAAGTTCCTCAACCAGACTGAACAATTGGGAATTCAATAGAGCAAGGACACAGACATAGTACAAGTCAAAAGATGCAATTCAATGTCAGAACTTGGGTACAGAAAGAGAAGGGTAGAAAAATTGGATTGAGTAACAGGACAAAAGACAAAGAAAAGGTTATCAAAAAGATAAAACTACGATTTTGCCTCTTCCAACAACCAACTCCTCACTTAGTCATTTACTTCAGTATCAGAGAGGACGACTGCCAGTAATTAATAATTAAAATAGTGCTCTGGCTGAAATAGATGGAACTTGTGCTTTTTCTGGTGAATTTAATTTATACCTAGCATGAAAACTTCAAGTAGCAAAAATGCATTCCAATGGTGAGGCAGATCTGTGCGATGCCATTTTCAAAAAGGTAAAAGTGGAGCAGCAAGTCACAATTTTTAATTTTCATGTTAAACCTCACATCACATTTGCTCAAACCTGACATCGCTGGGGCTTTGACAATTAATATGAAGGAGGTCATCAGCCACACAGTATTACTTTGAAAGAAAACTGTCGGCCAAAACATTCAGAAGGACACTGTCTAATTTAATATGGTTGATATGTACAGGGGTCAGAATAATTACTTCTTAAAAAGTAACCAAAAAACCTAACCTTTAAATTGTCTCTTTGGTGTAAATTATTTGCAATCATTGTGACAAGTAAGTAGTTTCAGTCTTAAAATATGTAGACTCTCGTATTTAGAAATGACAATCTGTGTGAAACTGAATCATTACAAGTTTCATTGCTTATGGTCTGAGCCATAGTCTCAATGTAATTCCTCAGAAGCATAATGTAATGCTTCTGAAAAGCAAGATGATTAGAAAAAGATTCATGAAGTACCTAATAAGTTATTGGAATGACCATTTAGTTTATGACAGTACCAATTTTTAAAAAAATGGAAATGGGAGACTCTAGACACAACCTAAAATTTAGGATATTCAGACCATTGATACAGATTACAAACCCCGACACCCACAATTAGCTTGATGATACATCCTCACACCCTGTAAGGGCAGCATTTCATTCTCTCAATTTGACTGTCTTTGTTGCATCTTCTCTAATGATGTCACTTTCCACAGGGATTCCCAGATATGTCCACCTTTTCCTTAACTGAAGATTCACTGCCACCATGGTCAATGGGGCCCTAGGCTGACCAGTTTCCTGTACGTCTGCCTTTACCCCCTTCCCTACCCTCCCACAGCAACAATAGGGTCCCACTTGTCCTCACTTTCCACACCATCAGCCTCTATATCCAAAGGATCATATGCAGCCAATGCTGGATGCCACCATTAGTCACATTTTCCTCTTCCGTTGTCAGCATTCTTCACAGATCATCCCTCTAGGACACCCTCATCCACTCTTCCTCCACTCCTAAGACATTCTCACAGTTCCACATCACTTTCACATGCAGTTGCTTGTTTGTTTAACTCTTTCTTGTGACCACCTTGTGAATACTTATGTACTATCTATAAAAATGATCCCTGAGCATCAAGTTGCCTGCCACTTCAACCATATTCCCATGCCAACATTTCTCTCTCAGGCCTCCTACTCTGCTCCACTGGAGCTCAACATAAGCCAGAGGACCAAGACTTCATTTTCCATTTATAGTTCTCAGGACTCAACACTGAATTTAACAATTTCAGAACGTGAACACTTTCCTCCATGCTCGTTACCTAACCCCACATCCTGTTCTGAATGGCTTTCTATTCCTGATGAAGGGCTTTTGCCCGAAACGTCGATTTTCCTGCTCCTCAGATGCTGCCTGAACTGCTGTGCTTTTCCAGCACCACTCTAATCTACAATCTGGTTTTCAGCATCTGCAGTCCTTGTTTTTACCTACCCTGACTGGCTTTCTCCCAACACAGCCAACCCATTTACAATAACTCACATTTTCCATTAACACCCTTAGGGGAGGTGGCGGCTGAGCGGTATTCTCACTTGACTATTTATCCTCAGTAATGTTCTGGATATCTGGGTTAAATCCCACCATGATAGATAAATTCAATAAAAATTAGGAATTAAGAGCCTGATGATGACTTTGAAACTACTAACGAAAAAAACCCATCCAGTTCATTAATGCCCTTCAGGGAAGGAAACTTATCAAGTTGGGTCTACATACAACTCAGACCCACAGCAATGTGGTTGACTCTTAACCGCCCTCTGGACAATTAGGGATGGGCAATAAAAAGTGGCCTGGCCAGTAAAACCCATACTCTGTGAATGGATGGAAAAAAGACAAAAAAAAAAAATCAGCATTTACATCTTTACTAGTTTGCTATGAGCAATCCTGCTGCCCTTTTGTTTCCTCTCTCTAGGTACCAACTCCATCTATTCAACTCGCTTGTTACAGCTCCACCCTATCGTCAGCACAGATATCACCATTTCTGAGCTGTTTTAAATTCTGAAGAAGAATCACTGGACTCGTTAACTTTGTTTTTTGTTTCCATAGATGCTGCCAGACCTGCTGTAGTTTCTTCAGCTCTTTCTATATTTGTTAACTTTTGTTTTAATTGGGATGGAAGCAGAATGGGGAGTTGGTGTCATAATGGTAATATCACTGGAATAATAATTCAGAGGTCAAGATTTCTGCTCAGAGTACACTGGTCCAAATCTCATTATCCCAGACACAATTTATCTCAATAAAATCTGGAATTGAAAGCTAGTTTCAGTCATGGGTGTACAGTGAGTACAGTACCCTGGGGGGGGGGAAAAAGAGGCCTCCTGTGTTGAGTGTTAGTGAGGATGCAATATTGTCCCCAATCTTCACTGATGGTGGCCTGTGGGTCAGGAAACTGAGGATCCAGTTGCAGACAGTGAGGCTTAAGTTCGAGATCACTAAGTTTACTAATCAATCAATCTTGACGGGATAGTAGTGTTGAAAGCTGAATTGTAGTCAATGAGTAGGATTCTAACATAGCTGTTCTTGGTGTCATGATGTTCTCGGGAGGAGTGAAGGGCAAGTGATATGGCACTTAACGTGGACCTGTTGGTCCAATAGGCCAAATTGGAGTGGGCCAAGAGTAGAGGGGAGGCTGGAGTTGATTAATGCCATGACTAGTCTTTCAAAGTACTTCATGACCACTGGCCAAACATAGGGCCACTGGGCGATAGTCATTGAGACATGCTGTATGAGCCTTCTTAGGCACAGGGATGATGTTGGCCCTCTTGAAACAGGCAGGGACAGTGGCCTGCTGCAGGGAGAGGTTAAAGATGTCCAAGAAGACCCCTGCCAGTTGATCTGCGCATACTTTGAGTGCTTGGCCTGGTACTCCGTCTGGTCCCATCGCTTTCCTTGGATTCACACAAAGGAAAACTGATCTGAGCTCTGATGCAGTGACTGTTGGGATAGGTTTGTCAGGATTTGTCGGAATAGGTGTTACCTATCCGCCAAAATTCTGATGTTAAAAAAAATGTCAATAAATAAATTAATAGATGTCAAGGAGTCAACTTCTGGAAGTTATTGAAACATGAATGGAAAGCTCTGCAGCAGTTGGGTAAGCAAGCACAAGGAAAGCAATATTTGAGCAGTAAAACAGATGCACCTTTCTAGATTTTCTGGTCATCTGGTAAGCAGATCAGTAAGCCATTTGATAAGTGCACCATTGCTGAGATTGATCAGATGAGAAATGAGTTCCTTTCAATGAGGATGTCCTTAAGTGCTTTACATTCAATTTTGGAAAATATTGCAACACTTGCATCACAACCTTTTAAACATGATAATCAATTTGAACTGAGAAAGAAATAAAAGCAGAAATTGCTGGGAAAACTCAGCAGGTCTTGCAGCATCTATGGACAGAAAGCAGAGTTAACGTTTTGGATCCAGGGACCCTTTTTCATCCAAAATTGTTTGGTGTTTTGAACTCAAAGAGTCCACTAAAAATAGTGAGATAATATAGATTATTATATTTTGTTTTAATGATTATGTGGCTGGTGTATAAGCATTGGTTAGGTCAGAGAACACCACTGATTTTTGTGCATTGTCCTATGGGAACTTCCACATTGACAGGAGAGGACAGATGGAGACTTGTTTTAATGTTTTGGCTGAAAGACATCCTGGCACTCCTTCAGTACAGTACTGGAGTATCAGTTTAGATTTTGCATTTGAGTCTTTAGAAAAGGATTTGAACCATGACCTTTTGAGTCAAAGAAAAGAGCACTATCAATCAGCCACTGTTTAGAGTGTCAAATGGAATGCAAAACAATCCAGCTGCTAGTTGTCAACAGGATCGATGAAGCAGAAAAGGCAGTACTTTTTGCTCTTGAGTTTTTGGATACTAATTAACAATAAGCAAAAAGGTGAGGCTATTGAAATTATGCTATTAATATTAACCCAGCATAAACCATGGTTCAATGAAGAGTTCAGGAAAGCATGCCAGGAGCAACACCAGTCAAACCTCACAATAAAGCATCAACCTGGTGAAGCTGCAATACAGGACTACTTGCATACAAACAGCATAAGCAACAAGTGATGAATAGAGCTAAGTAATTCCATAACTATTAGTTCAGATACAAGCTCTGCAGTCCTGCCACATTTTCTCATGGATGGTGGTGGACAATTAACTCAGGAGGCTTCTCAAATATTCCCAACTTCAGTGGTGGGGACCCCAGTAAATCAGTGCAAAAGCTAAGGCTGAAACATTTGTAACGATCTTTATCCAGAAGTACCAAGTGGTAATCCATCTTAGCCTCCTCCAGAAGTCCTCAGCACCACAGATCCCACTTGATCTTCGGCCAATTTGATTTACCTCATGGATACAAATTTACCCCGATATCACCCTAAGAACAGTTGGGGCAATAGCTTTAAAGATGTGTGCTGTAGAACCTACCACACTCTAGCCAAGCTGGTCCAGCAATGTGAAAAATTACCCATGCAAATCTTGTCCACAAAGAGCAAGACAAATTTAACCTAACCTACTCATCAGTAAAATGATGCAAGATGTCAGCAACAATGCTATCAAGCATCATTTTCTTTGCAATAACATGCTCATTGATGCTCAGTTTGGGTTCCGCAGTGCCACTCAGCTCCTGAACTCATTACAGCTTTGGTTCAAACATAGGCAAAAAAGCTGAATTCCAAAAGGTGAAGTGAGAGTGACTGCATTTGACATCAAAAAGATCTGACTGTGTCTAGCATCAAGGAACCCTAGCGAAACAGGAATAAATGGGAATGAAGGGTAAAACTCTCAGCTAGTTGGAGTCATACCTAGCATAAAAGAAGAGTGTTGTGGTTATTGGAGGTCAGTCATCTCAGCTCTAGGACATCACTATAGGAGCTCCTCATGGCAGTGCCCTAAGTCCAAACATCTTCAGCTGCTTTATCAATGTCCTTCCTCCCATCAGAAGGTTAGAAGTGAGGATATTCATTGATAATTGCACATTGTTCAGCACCATTTTGGGACTCCTCAGATACTGAAGCAGTACATGTCCAAATGCCACAAGACTAGGACAATATCCATGTTTGGGCTTGCAGGAATGGTCTGTATCTGCTTATACCAAAATGGCCAGCAAATGAAAAGTAGAATAAACAACTTGTTTTAACACAAAATGGCTGAAAAGAGATAAACAGGACAAACAGCCTGTTCTAGCCTTTAAGTGGAACAATGGTGCCTTTGAACAGAGCTACTCCAAAGCCAGTAAAAAGGGCCTTGAGCAGCAATCATTCCACAGTTTTGATAAGGAACCAGCCAGATTTGTCAGTGCAGCTGCTCAGGGAATTAAAGTTATTTTGTAGTAATTAATTGTTTCTTGGAAATTAATTACTTGCAATATTAAACAATAGGTTCTAAAAATTGTTTAGAGAATCATAGGGGTAGTTTTCAAAATAGATAATAAAGGAAAAGCACTTAAAACTAGATGTGAAGTTAACTAGCTTTAGGAAATGACTTCTTTTACACCTTGAACAAAATAGATTGTTCACAGCCCATTAATCAAATCTTAACAGTAGAAATAACTATTATTTTACACTTTTATAACTAACTTTACAACAGAAATCTATATTACAAATCTTATAGCAAGTTAAAACTAACTGTCTTTGCATTTTTACATATATTTTCCACTGTCCTAATTAAATATGAGGAGTAACTGAATTTGATAAAATGAAATACAATGAATAACAGAATTTAAGCTGTCCTTAGAGAGAAGCCAGCCTGAGATGACCCGAAAGAGTATTTTGGTATGTGAATGAATAGGATGCATAGGAATATCCCAAGGCCTATAGATCATGGAACCTGGGGCTGTCCATAGTAATGCCCATCATTGATTAGGTTTCCCACAGGATTGGATATATGGAGTAAGAGGGAAGAACATAGTGACCACATTGTATGTGATCACTGTAACTCAAGATGTATAAGAATACTGTTCTTTACTGTAAAATTAGAGTGTGTCATTGATCTCTCTTCCAATCTGAGCCAAACATTGATTTCTCACATTGAGGCCTGAGTTGGGGAAGATTATCTAGCCCTCTCCCTGCATTAACCAGTTTCTGCATGAATAAAAGTCTTCCACTTGCATGAATCCTGCCTGCCTCCTGAATTTTCATCCCCAGTCAGGGATTACGCATCCACAGGGCTAACAAGTGGCAAAAGATGTCCATGTCACACAAATACCATCTCCAACCAGAAAAAAAAATCTTACTTTCAAACCTTGACATTCAACAACATTAGAATCACCTAACCCCCACAATCAAGATCCTGAGATTTACAATTGACAAGAAATTGAATTGGATTAACCATATAAATACTTTGTCTACAAAAGCAGGTAAGGTTGAGGAATCCTGCAGTCAGTCACTCACTTTCTGACAGTCCAAAGCCAGTCCATTGACTAGAAGTCACAAGTCATTTGTGAGATGGAATATTCTCCATTACCTGGATGAATGCAGCTGCAACAATATGCAAGAATCTTGACACAGGGCAAAAGTGAGGACTGCAGATGCTGGAATCCAGAGTTTAGATCAGTGGTGCTAGAAAAGCACAGCAGGTCAGACAGCACTGAGGAGCAGTAAAATTGACATTTCAGGCAAAAGCCCTTCATCAGGAATGGAGGCAGGGAGCCTCCAGGGTGGAGAGATTAATTGGGGGGGGTTTGGGGAGAAGATAGCAAAGAGTACAACAGGTGAATGGGGGTGGGGATGGAGGTGATAGGTCAGAGAGGAGGGTGGGGGAAGGTAGCAAAGAGAATCTTGACAGTCCAGAACAGCAGTCTACCTGACTGGCACCACAACCATTCACTCCCTTCACCAACAATGCTCAATAGCAGCAATATGTACCATAGAAAAACACAAAGTAGGAAGATGAGCAAGCCATTTGGCCCTTTGAGCCTGCTCCACTATTCAATATGATCATGGCTGATCATTGAATGCAGTATTGTGTTATTGCTATCATCCCATTCCCTTTGATCTCTTTAGCACAAAAACAGTACAGTACACTTTTTATTGACCAGCACCTATGGGACCAGGAGTGTGCCGGTTCATCAACTATTCTGGTTATCAAGAGGTTGACTACTCGGAGATCACGGTAAAACAGTAACCTGTATTATATACCTTCCTTTGAGGTATATACTATTTGACATTTTATCACTGGTCCATAAGGTGCCGTATATTTACCTCCTTTTTGAAAACATTCAACGTTTTGGCCTCAACCGCTGTCTGTAGCGGAGAACTCCACAGTTTGATCACTCTGAATGAAGAAATTTCTCCTCATCTCAGTCCTAAATGGCCTATTCCACACCCTTAAGACAGTGATCCCTCGTTCTCAACTCCCTGGTCATAGGGTAAACACAGGAGTGATGTTCCCTACCATCCTGTTCAAATTTTATGGGTTTCTTTAAGATTTCACCCCACTCTCATTCTTCTACATTCCAGTGAATATTGTCCTAATTAATTCAGTTTTTCTTCATAACATCAGCCAGTCTGTTAAATCTTTGTTGTAGACACACCATAGCAAGAACATCCTTTCTAGATTAGGAGGCGAAAACTATACACAATATTCCATCTGTGGCCTCACTAAGGTCTTGTACAATTGCAGCAAGACACACCTACTCCAGTACTCAAATCATGTCACTATGAAGATCAACATACCATTTATCTTCTTCCCTGCCTACTGCACCTACAAGCCAATGTTCAGTGATTGGTGTACAAAGAAACCCAGATCTTGCTGCACTACCCCTTTCTCAATTTATCACCATTCAAAACAAGCTGCCTTCCTGTTTTTGCCACCAAAATGGATAATCTTCCATTTAATCACAGTATATTTCATCTGCTATGCATTTGTCCACTCACTCAACTTGTCCAAATCACACTGAAGCATTTCTACATTCTCACTCACAATTGATCCCTCCCTACCAGCTTTGTGTCATGTGTAAACTTGGAGATATTACATTACATTTTCATACATATATCATTATATTGTGAATAGCTGGAATCCAAGCAGTAATCCCTGGGGTACCCCAGTGGTCACGAGTTTCCACTCAGAAAATTATATTTATTCCTACTCTTTGTTTCCTGTCTATCCATGTCAATACCATACCCTCATTCCAATGCCTTTTAACTTTACATGTTAAAATATAAAACATACAAGATGCACTGCTGACATTCACCATGGAACTTTAAATAGCAGCTCCCAAACTATGACCAATACCATCTAGAAATACAAGGACATTAGATAAGTAGGAACACCATCATCTGCAAGCTCCCTCTAAACCATTTGCAATCCTGACATAACAATATATTGCCGACCCTTCAGCATGGTTGGCTTAAAATCCTTGAATCCCTCCCTAACAGCACTGTAGGTGTAATGACACAAAATGGACTGCAGCGGTTCAAGAAAGCAAATTACCACCACTTTCTCAAAGACATTAGCAATGGGCAATAAATTCTGGACCATCCAGCAATATCCACTTCCCATGAATGAGTAAATAAAACATTTGAACTTGTATTTGAACTTAGAAAAGTTCTTGAAAATTAATTGTGAAGGCTTGGATGTCATAAAATCAACATTCATTGCCTGTTTGAGATGCCCATGATAAGATGGTGCTGCACCTTAAGACGTAGAGATTCATGTTAGGAAGATGCTCAGAATGCTTTAATAGGGAGTTCCAGGATATTGACCCAGCAATGATTAGTGAATAGTAATGCTCACCCAAGTCAAAACATGACCTGGAAGGGAATTTGTTAGAGGATGGTGTTCCCATGCAGCTGTTGGTCTTGATATTGTAAGTGGTAGAGATTGCAAATGCAGCAGCATGTACTTTCAAGATACAGGTTTCCTAAGACACAGAATGCTGAGAAGCTGGAATGCTTGTCAGCTCATTTAAAATGGCGAATATGAGGAGTACAACTTTCATAATTGAACTTGCACCAGGACAAAACGTTGACATGGTTGGATCACAAAAGCATTTGTGTTATTGTTTGCTTTGTTCTACAAGCAGAAAATTTGATTAATGCAATTTTACAACTAAGGAAAGATCATATGAATATGAACTTTTGCTCCCACGTGACAATTTAAAAGGTCTTTATATTCAGTGAATGAATTAATGCAGTTATATCAGCAGAAGTGACAGCCTGTATGAACCCAGGAAGTTCTCATGAAGTTAAAGTTAATTATTTAATGACCTGTAGCTCTATTTTGTTAGTTTTGGTTGAGGGAGGAATGTTATTCAGGACATGTCAGAAGGATTGGATGAAGTTTATAAAATGCTGTGAAAGCTACAAAGTCTTTATTGACAATTTTTATTTGTACAGGTCTTTCTGGTATAACTCGTGTTTTGTCAATGCGAATTGGCTATAATGCAATTGATGAATTGTGGATACTGTTTGGATAACACAAACTTTCTATGGAGCCGGTATAGCAATTTTCTGTAGTGATCTTCTACAGTGTGATTTTCTATAGCAGTTTTTCATAGCGTGAGGCTGCAGAGGAATGTGATTATTGCGTTACAGCAAAACGACCTATATACATGTTCATTGAAATACAGCCCGAGCACAGTTAGGTGAATTGCCACTTTTGTCACTTCAAAATCTTGGAGATTGTGACAAGATTTGTAATATATTGTTTCTGGTTTATCCCTGCTTTGTTGCATTCTATCTGTTTTTATGCAAGAAAGCACCTCTAACCATGAATCTTTCTCTCATATTGCACTAACAGTCATGATTTTGTACTTACCTGGGACTTGAGCCTATAATCTTCTCGATCTCAAAATTATAAGAATAAATGCTGTACACTAAAATTATCAAGATTAAATTTACAAATTACATCACTGACATATCTATCTGTAGAAAAATTCAATATAAAAAAAGGACGATAAAAGTTACATTGTCTTCTGTTGTCTTTGAAAATTTACTTTGATTGAAATGTAAAATTCTTAGCTCACCATACAGGCAGTACTCCATATATCAGCCGGTGTGCTATACCCAGCACCAATCAGAACTTCTATTGATCGATACTGTCTTGTCTGGATGTCTTCTGTGAAATGCTTATGCTGTAATAAATGTTAATTGTAAAAGAGAAATTTAAGATACAAAGCACAGATTGCTTGGTCAGTATTATAGAATTTACAATAGAAGAATAAGAGGAGATTAGAAGTCAGCCCATTTAGATAACTCAGAACTGATTCTAGTACATCACTGAAGATCTGTGCTCACCATCACATCAAATTTTGAATTGTCTGTCATTGGAATTTAGACTGATCTTTCAAAGATGAAATTTCATAATTACAAGCATAATATCTGCTTCAATCTATTTTAAAAATAGGCGTGATCAATCTTTTCAGACATTTCCAATTGCAACAAGAAACCAAACAGTGATTTTGATGTAAAACTATCAGCTAAAAATTACTTTAGAATAGGTCTTTGATAGTTCACTTTAGATTGACAAAATATACTTAAGTTCAATTTAAGCAATTTTTGACCTACTCATTTTTTTCCACTAGTTTGTAAGTTACCAATTTCACTTTGAGAAATGCATTTTTTTTTAAGTAAAGAACTTGCATTTGTATACTGTTAAATGTCCCAAATTGACTCAGACTCACTGACATTCACAACACAGAAGACCATCGTGGACATGCTGGTTTACAAAGATCTGAAGTCACACGACATCAGGTTATAGTCAAACAGGTTTATTTAAAATCACAAGCTTTCAGAAGCAGTCAAGTGGGATGAAGGAGCAGCACTCTGAAAGTTTGAGATTTCAAATAAACCTGTTCGACTATAACCTGGTGTCATGTGACTTTTGACTTTGTCCATCCCAATCCTACACTGACACCTCCACTTCATAATAAAGATCTGACTATGCAAATCTCATTTTCCTGCTTTTGGTCCAGAACCCTGAACAATGTGACAATGCAAGTAACGTATAAATACTGTTAAAAATTACGAGAATTTCTGTAACAATCATCCTTTCAGGCACCAAGTGAAAAATTCACCCCCCTCTTAAACTTCTACCTCTTACCTCAAATCTATGTCTCCTGGTTATTCACCCCTCTACGAATGGGAAGAGTGCATTCCTATCCTATCTATGTCCCTCATAGGTCCCTCTCAATCTTTGCTGCTCCAGGTAAAACAACCCCAGCCTATCCAATCTTTTCTCATAGCTCTGATCCTCCAGTCCAGACAGCATGTTAGAAATCTCCTCTGCACCCTGTTGATTGTAACTACATCCTTCCCTATAATGACGTGACCAGGATTGCACACAGTACTCCAATTATGGCCGGACCAGCATTTTATATAACTACAACAGAACTTTTTTGATCTTGTATCCTCGGCCTTAGCTTATAAAGGCAACTATTCTATGTGTCTTCTCAGCCCCACTTCTTCAACTGCCCTATTACTTTCAAGGATTTGTAGATATGCACACAGAGGACCCATTGATTTTCAGTACTTTCCAACGTCTTACTATTCATAGTATTGTCCCTTGCTGTCAGCCCTTCCCTAATGCATTACATAATTTCCCCAGGTTGAATTCCATTTTCCACTGCTCAGCCCAGCTGCCCAGTCCCTCCATGTCCTCTTGCAGTTTTACAGCTGTCTTCCTTTATCTTTAACACCGTTTTTACTATGAATTTTCACTTCATCTGTGAACTTCATGATCGTATCACTCAGATACAAGTCCAAATCATTAATGACACTAAAACCAGCAAGGATCCCAGCACCAAGTCCTCAAGATCCCCACTGGAAAAAGACATCCAGTCACAAACTATCCCAATACCATCACCCTCTGTTCCCTGCCTCTCAGCCAATGTGGCATTTTGCCTTGGATACCATGGGCTCTTGCTTTCTAGACCAGTCTGCTTTGAGGAACCCTTATTATTATTACTACCTTGCTGTAGTCCAGGCAGCCCACATCCAAGTGCATTGTCCTCATCATCACTCCTTCATATCTGTCAAACACAATCATTCCTTAACAAGTCCATGTCAACTACCCTTAATCAGTGTCTAAGTACCGACATATCCTGCTCCGTAGGATTCTTTCCAATAACTTACCCACCACTGAGGTAAGAGTAATGGGCCCATAACTTTCTGATCTACCCCTTCCTCCCTTTTTTATTAATGGGGCATTAGCACCGCACCTGTGGCCAGAGAGGATTAGAAAATTACTGCCAAGTCCCCTAATTTCTCCACTCTTGCTCTCTCCACATCCTGGGAAATATTTCACATGGACTGGCACATGTTTCCTCTTTTAAGGCTGCTAAACCCACTAGTGCCTCCTCTCGCTCCATATTAATCTCTTCTAATATTTCACAGTCCTCCACCTTGATGTCTATATCTGCATTTTTGTTTTCTTTGTGAAGATTGATGCAACTTATTTATTAAGAACTGTGCCCACATTTCTCTTTATGGTCCTTCCTTAAGTATTTTCTTGCACTTTATATATTTTATTAAAAATAACCTTTGGGTTTTCTCTTATTCCACCTACCAATGCTTTCCTATTACACTTACACACACACACCTGCAAGTAAATCTCTTGGACTAAATCGTACCTTTACCTATATAAAATTCACCCTTCTCCAGTTTAGAATTTTTATTCCTGGCCCATTCTTCTCCTATCCCATAGCCACCCAAAATCTAGCTGAATTATCACTCACTAGCTCCAAAATGATCCCTTCTTGTACTTGCCCACATTCATTGTTAAATATTAAGTACATAACTGGCTCCCACCTTGTTGGGCTTTCTCCTGGATGCAATTTAATAACTTAATTCCCTCCCAACATTAAGCATTAAAACTATCCTAGTTAATATTTGGGTAATTAAAATTACCCACTATTCCTGATTTATTATTCTCGCATTTTACTGAAATTTGATTACATATTTCCCCTCTCTCTCCCTGACTCTTTGGGGGCCTACAGCACACACCCAAAAATGCACTTCCCCCTTTTGTGTTTTTTACTATGACCAACATGGCCTTATTTAATGATCTTTCTGTGAAACCAACCCTCCTCACTGCTATAATTCATTCTTGATAAAAGTTGTGAACCCTCTCTTTTAGCCCATTCTCTAATTCATCTAATGGATTACCTTGTAAACAGGAATGGTCAACATATTCCTATGTGCCTAGGTGTCCTCTCAGCTCAACTATCTTATTCATCAGTCTCAACACTAGACTGCTGTCTTATATAGCAATAAAGAAAGTCATAATGAAAGTCTATGGGCTGAATTTTACCAGAAATCGAATAAGTGTCAGTTTGATAAGTTTCATGAAGTCTTTCTCTCCAAGAGCTGTGGAGCGGTTTCTTATGCTATTACCTGCAACACTTCTCATTACCAATGGACTATGCCTCTATGGCATTCCATTCATCCAATCTTCCCTCTATTGAGAGACAGAAATACTCACCACTGCTGAAACCTTCCAGCAACCCCATTGACTGGCACTTCATTGTACATATAAATTTATATTTATGAATTTTAATTTACAAATACAAGAACCAAGCTCTTATAGGTTACCCAGCCTGTCCTAGAAGCTGTCAAGATTAAAGTGGTGCTAAGCACAGCAGGTCAGGCAGCATCAGAGGAGCAGGAACATCGATGTTTCGGGCAAAAGCCCTTCATCAGGAAGGCTGTCCTAGAAGGCTGTCTAAGGGAGTGCTGTTCTGGCCACAATACCCAGTGTGGCCTTCAGCTTAGTCATACCAACTATTGTGTTGAGTTTGTGACCATCAGTGGACCATCACCTCATGCAGTAATCTATGTCCCCCGATATAAAGTTGTCTCCCCTATTATAGTTTGTTCTCGCCTTCACAACAATGGTCTTCTCTTCATCTCAGCATGCTGCCTTCAATCCACATAACTAGATTTCCCCAACTTCCCTACCAGCAATTGCCCTGATGAATCCGGATTTCCATTGCGCTGAGTCCCAGGATTTATCATGGCTCACCTGGTGATGAAATTAGATGGATAGACTGGATTGACAATTGACCAGACCCCTGATAGATGTTTGTTCAGTTCCCAACTGACTGGACCTGTAGGACTGAACATCCCCCAGTCCTTGGACTGTACAGAAACAAATCCCCTCACCTTGAACACCTCAAGTTTCTGACTGACCATGTCCAAGCCCCTAGACGGATATCAAATGATACTCAACTTACTATACTGGTACCCTCTGACAGTTTTCCTTAGTCTGACTTAGGGCTTCTCCCCTTAGACTGAGGTATGGCTGAAGCACATGCAGTGTGTTTACTGTGTATGTTGCTGGTAGATGATGCAGATGTGGCATTGTACAGGAACACATCCAGCCCCTTGATTGATGACTGCTAACAGCTACTACAAGTTGTATGGCTTTGTGTCTGCCTTAAACAGTAACGCAAGACATACGGTTTTAAGCTCTGGTTGAGGGACAAAAAAGTAAGGCAAGACAATGATGTTATAGGCACAATGTGAGCAAGCACAGAGTCCGGAGATGCTCTTTGGCCCAGTCCAGGTGGTGGCTGCTTGACTTGGCATACAAAACATCCAGGCAGTGCATTACAATAAAAGATGTTGAAGCGTTCCAAACTGTAGCACTGAAGTGTAGAATTGCCCTGTAATTGAGACATGTGTCATGAGTGGGATTAAGGCTGATATGGTGTTCGATGTCAGCCTCTGTGGACAATGGAAGCGGTTGCTCAGCTCATGGAGTGTGACCTGAGAAGTTGGTGACTGCTGCCCAAGTTGGAGGACTGGAGAAATAAGTGGGGAATTGGAATTATCAAGTGCTTCTGACTTTCATTTCAGGAACTGTCGCCATAGAGTTTCTATCTGACAGGTGGGAGAATAGGAAATTGAATTTCAATGAGATGAGATTAATAATAATGGTATGCTAATGCATGCAAATGGCTACAAATTGATTGCTCACGCTTACTTGCAAGATTCTCCTCTCACTATTCAAAACTCAGTTAAAGAATGAAACTTTATTTTCTTCATATTGAGAACCTCATTTCTGTGATTTCACCTTATTTTGCCAAAAACCTCACCCATGTCCACATGGTTCAGGGGCTGGGAAGATTCTGCCCTATATCTCTTTGTCTGAGATCTTGAGCATCAAAATATTTTCAAGTTCATGAAGCATTGTTGAAGTGTAGTCACTGTTGTAATATAGGAATCATGGCAACTATATGAAGTTGAACCAAATTGTTCACAATTTTGATGTCAAAATCTGATCCTGAAATGAGCTTCTGCCTAAATTCATTGTCATCACTAAGGCTGCCTATTTCATCATCAGTCACTACTCCAATACTGGCCCTACCACAGTTCACCAGCTATTGAAAATCTCATTCATGTCTTTGTTATCTCTAAATGAAACTATCCCAAAGCAGACCTAGCTAGTATTCCATACTCTAATGGCTGTGTCCTTACCTGCACCAAGTTCCATTCACCTACATAAACTCCTTGCTAAGCATGCCTCCGATTTTAAATTTCTCATCCATGGATTCATCCTTCTCCATCTCTGTAACTTCCTCCAATCTTATAATCCTCCAAGATATCTGCGCTCCTTTAATTCCAGCTTCTTGAGGATCTTCAATTTTAATTGGTTTATTGTTGTAGCCACACCCTCAAATTACTATGTTCTAAAATCTGGAAGTCTTTCTTTATATCTCTCCTACCTACTTCATCTCTTTTTTTCTTCTTTAAGATGCTCCTTAAACCTCATCAATTTGACAAAGCTTCTGGACATCTGCTCCAGTATTGCTTGCATGATTTGGAGTCAAACTATGCTTAATAACTTTCCTGTGAAGTGCTTTGGGACTTTTCTCTAAGTACAATTTGTTGTAATCTGATCAATGCCAACATGTGCACAACATTCTCCTATTAAACAATGACTGTAGTGATTAGCCACTTTATCAATTTTAAATTCAAATTATTTTGTAATAAGACTTGTAACAGAATAAAATGTTTTCTTAGTAGATGACATATGAAAACCTTTTTTTAAAAAACAACCTGCACTCATGCAACCATAAAACCCAGTTTTAATTTTCAGAATAGTACACAAACAAAAGTTAAACAATTTGGAAAGCATAATATACTTACAACCCAACAAGCATTTCCCAAGTCAGCTATTTTAACTCTAATTTTCTCTGCATTTCTTGGATCAAGTGGATTTACCAGCAAATCCGCTGCTCGAACTTTTACTGTAAAGTTGGAAATAATCACAATGTTTTGGTGTTACAATGACAAATTATCAACAGTGATCCTGGAAAAAAAAGTTGGCATAGCAAACAAACTTCTTAAAAATGGCATTTGTTTGTTCAAATATTGGCCCAGATTTTGCTGACTGGACTTGCTGCGAACACAAGCTAAAATGGACAACAACTTCTGGGAGTTAAAATTTGAAACACAAACTGCAGACAGGGTATACCCTGCTCTTGTACAAATTGTTGTTGCAATCTTCATTGATGGAATTTGTAGAGAGGTCACTAAACGGCATGAGCACAGGGTAAATGCACACTAGTTTTGAACTAAAAACAGATGTAAAAGTTAGGATTTGTTACTCCAGTCAAGAGTAACTGATGGCGTAATGAGTGATATGTACTGCTTAACAATCTCTTTGCCCCTGATAAATTAAGTGTGAAAACAAATTGATACAAAATCAATTTCACAGATTTTAAAAATAATACAATGTGCTGGCAAACTCAGAAGGCCTTGCAGCATTTGTGGTAAGAGAAACAGAGTTAATGTTTCAAGTCAAAAATAACTTTTATTGGAGCTGGAGAAGAGTGATAGTCAATCAAAATGTTAACTCGGTTTCTCTCTCCACAGATTCTTCCAGACCTGCTAAGTGTCTTCAGCATTTTGTTTTGATTTCAGATCTCCAGCATCCATAGTATCTTGTTTTTAAACTTATTAAAAAAGGAACAAGTTCTTTTTACTTTTACTGACTTTTAATGTTTGTTCCTTCAAACCAAAATCTTTATTTTGCTTTCTACATAATGCTTAAAACATACCTTGTAGTTTTTATTGTTTACTTCCTGTTTTGTAGTCTGCGTGTCAGTGAGAATGCTTCAATTTTCCTAATTTAAAGGCCTGCCTCCTACTTGTTCTTCTTACACAGGTTGCAGGTGACACATTGGATCAGAGGCCCAAAAGAAATTCGTCAAAGCCCCTATACGATTTTATATGAACTAAACAGGAAGCCATTCCTTTGTCATTTACTGCAAAATCCATGTTAGTTATTGACTGTTTTTACAGAGGGAATTAATAACTGATATAGTTCAATCACTCTTTGACAGGAAAGTAACATCAAAATAATATTATGATCAAGGAGATGATGCCAGATGCACATTTAAAACTGGTCACCAATAAAGGCTTTCCTCTAGCTGAAGTAAGTTTTAAAATCAGAACTTTAGCTGAGTTCCAATATAAAAAAAGATCATAGCATCAAAATATCTATTATGCATGTGATCAATACCTGATGTACATGACTAGATGGAAGGAAGGTGGTGCAACTCAGCTTCAAATTAACTTTAGTCAAAAAGTACCTTGAATAAAAGTCTTTGGGAAAGGAAAGCAAATAGTCACATACACAGCAGTGTACAATGGCTATACCTTAAAATCCTCCAATTAAGTACATAATAACCATAAGGGAAATTCCTTTGTTGAAAGCATAAAATTTATTTAGGATCTAGTGGTTGGTTTTCCAACTCACATGTCTTGAGCCCAGTGAACAATTTAATCTATAAACACTAAACATTTTAATTTTTCAGGAATTTGGATCTGCGATGAACATGAGAGTTGATTCTTTTAAAACAAAAGACAGGATCTTGTGCTCAGTTTCACTTAGACTTCTTTTAGTGCAATTTTAGGAAGGAACCACTTCTCCTTACATTTTTAAATGTCTATCCCCCAGTAGCAGCAGATAATCTCTCAATGGGGCCAAAAGGACTTTTTTTTAAATTGCCTAACAACAAATGAAGGATTAAAATCAAGTTCTCCTGATCACATCATTTTATTGTGAACTGGGGATAGAAAAACAAACAAATTAGTATTAGAAATTTTTCCTAATACAATCCCTCATCCGCATTTGTTTTTAGATTAGGTCCCCCACAGTGTGGAAACAGGCCCTTCAGCCCAAGTCCACACCGAGCCTCCGAACAGTAACCCACCCAGACCCATTTCCCTCTGACTAATGCACCTAACACTATGGGCAATTTAGCATGGCCAATTCACCTAATCTGCACATCTTTGGACTGTGGGAGAAAGTCGGACCACCCGGAGGAAACTCACGCAGACACGGGGAGAACGTGCAAACTCCACACAGATAGCCTAAGGTTGGAATCGAATCTGGGTCCCTGGCGCTATAAGGCAGCAGTGCTAACCACTGAGTGAGGTCAAATGATATGGTTAGAGTCATAGAGATGTACAGCATGGAACAGATCCTTCGGTCCAACTTGTCCATGCCAATCAGACATCCTAACCCAATCTAGTCCCACCTGCACTCGGCCCATATCACTCCAAACCATTTCTATTCATATACCCATCCAGAGGCCTTTTAAGTGATTGTACTAGCCTCTACCGCTTCCTCTGGCAGCCCATTCCGCACATGCACCACCCTCTGATCTCTTAGATCTCTTTTATATCTTTCCCCTCTCACCCTAAACCTATGCCCTCTAGTTCCCCCACCCCAGGGAAAAGACTTGGTCTATTTACCCTATCCATTCCCCTCATAATTTTGTAAACCTCTATAAGGTCACTCCTCAGCCTACGAAGCTCCAGGGAAAACAGCCTTAGCCTATTCAACCTCTCCCTATAGCTCAAATCCTACATCCCTGGCAATATCCTTGTAAATCTTTTCTGAACCCTTTCAAATTTCATAACATCTTTCCGATAGAAAGGAGACTAGAATTGCACGCAATATTCCAAAAGTGGCCTAACCAATGTCCTGGACAGCTGCAACATGACCTCCCAACTTCTGTACTCGATACTCTGACCAATAAAGGAAAGCATACAAAACACCTTCTTCACTATCATATCTATCTGCGACTCTACTTTCAAGGAACTATGAACCTGCACTCCAAGGTCTCTTTGTTCAGCAACACTCCCCAACTTACCATTAAGTGTACAAGTCCTGCCAACATTCGCTTTCCCAAAATCCCAGAATGAAACCTGGCTAGACAAACCATTACATTATTTTTAACCATGAAGCTCAGTGATTGAACACATTCAGAAGTGCCTGCAAGTGCACTTTTAGCACAAAAAATTACTTGTTAATAACCAAAGCAAAAAAAAAGAACAATATTACACTCAACAGAAAGGTTGGAAAGATTTCAGTACAAACACCAGTAAAATGCTTCAAGTTCATACCATAAGACCATAAGACATAGGAGTGGAAGTAAGGCCATTCGGCCCATCGAGTCCACTCCGCCATTCAATCATGGCTGATGGGCATTTCAACTCCACTTACCCGCATTCTCCCCAAAACCCTTAATTCCTTGTGACATCAAGAATTTATCAGTTTCTGCCTTGAAGATATTTAGTGTCCCAGCCTCCACTGCACTCTGTGGCAATGAATTCCACAGGCCTACCACTCTCTGGCTGAAGAAATGTCTCTGCATTTCTGTTCTGAATTTACCCCCTCTAATTCTAAGGCTGTGTCCACGGGTCCTAGTCTCCTCGCCTAACGGAAACAATTTCCTAGCGTCCACTCTCTCCAAGCCATGTATTATCTTGTAAGTTTCTATTAGATCTCCCCTTAATCTTCTAAAGTCCAATGAATACAATCCCAGGATCCTCAGCCGTTCCTCATATGTTAGACCTACCATTCCAGGGATCATCCGTGTGAATCTCCGCTGGACACGCTCCAGTGCCAGTATGTCCTTCATGAGGTGTGGGGCCAAAAACTGTACACAGTACTCTAAATGGGGCCTAACCAGAGCTTTATAAAGTCTCAGTAGCACAACAGTGCTTTTATATTCCAACCCTCTTGAGATAATTGACAACACTGCATTCGCTTTCTTAATCACGGACTCAACCTGCACGTTTACCTTTAGAGAATCCTCAACTAACACTCCCAGATCCCTCTGTACTTTGGCTTTACGAATTTTCTCACCGTTTAGAAAGTAACCCATGCTTGTATTCTTTTTCCCAAAGTGCAAGACCTCACATTTGCGCACATTGAATTCCATCAACCATTTCCTGGACCACTCCTCCAAACTGCCTAGATCCTTCTGCAGCCTCCCCACATCCTCAGTACTACCTG